>NC_052126.1:5125596-5139296 GCF_012273895.1 Zerene cesonia
GTGAAATAGCATTCTGCTGTGTTTCGTTCGGTGAGTGGGGGAGCCGGAGGCCCATATCCTTTTCCTTCCCTTTCCCAGCCCTTTCCTCTATTCCTCTCGCCAATCCTTTCTTAATCCCTTCCCAATTTAAAGTCGGCGATCCATTTGTAGAGGCGTAATGTCTGTAATCGACTTTACGCCTCTATAAATGTTCATGGGCGGTGGTAGCGCTTACCATCAGGCGTCCCACCAGCTCCATTGCCGGCTGTGACATAAAAAAAAAGTTGAAATAAGAATCATATAAGTACATCGTTTAATCGATATTTCCAAAAAGCAAGGGATGACTGAATTCGACTCTTTTGTTTTCTTTGCTGTTGTTAATCTAACTCCGTGGGTTTTCAACCGATTGGTGTACTTCTGTTTCTGTTTGAAAGGAAATTGTGTTCTATGTTAGGATTTGGTACTACCAGGGATGATGGTGACCTTTCTATGAAACAATTATCTAATCTTTGTGATTTACTAAGTTTTTGTTATAGTGAATTTTCTATATTTGATTGTATGTTCTTTTTCATAATTGATACGTAATATGGGAAATTATTAATTTACAATTGGCAATGTTTGTTACTAGACGATCTACTGGCGTTTGCCCGCTCTAAATAAAAGAATAAGGTGTTTGTTTTTATATTAAATAGACAGACGTTTTAACATATTCCCATCTGATGGAAAGCAGTGTAGAAGGGATTCCACGGCGGGCCATGGAAAGTAATTTTCATATCTGCCATTTCTTATCAGAAATAACTAAAACAGTTCGAAAATTATCCGATTATATTATCACAATGTTTTATATGGCAACTGTAGACAAGGAACCTGACAGAATCCAGACAATATTGTAACCTCTATTGTTACCAATAGTGTATCCTCCATTGCTTATTTTACTACGAAAAGTGAATCTACTAAGAAGCCTAGGTGCAGGCAGCGGCGGAAATAGTGTGAACAAAGTTTTGAGAACCACGGAGAACATGTAAGCTTCCACGTCTAAACATAAATGTTAAACTCCACTCATTAACAGTTTCTCTTCAAGAGAATGACTCAAATTAAAAAAACTAAAAGAATGACTCTTTAAATTGAGATAATTAAAAGACGACTGTTTATCATAATGATCTTCCATTCGAAAACGTTTACCAAACGCAAATACACCGAATATTTCCAGAATATTCCATCTCGGAATGTCAGATTCAGGTAGGTATGAGAGACAAAAATATGGACGGCATTTTCGTCTGTCCAACTCATGCATTTTAATTAGTGCATCTAGTAACAGCCCGCATCTGTATCCGAGCTATTTTTTCACGAATAGTATTATGCAATCGAGGGTTTTTTGAAACAAACCAACATTGAGGTTCGTCATACGCGAACGGTGGCTTAGAAAATGTTTGTATTTCATTTGTTTGTTTTACGCTTTAATGTACTTGATAAGACAATGCATAAAAAACAATATGTTAAAATAATAATATAGCACAATGGGCAGCCTTATTACGGTGCAGTAATAATAAATCGCGCCTGCAACTTAAAAAAAAAACATTTAATTTCTAAATACGAGTTAAATATAAGGATAGTCAATGCGAAAGAAAATTACATGTTCTTTTTATTTTTTTGAGCTATTATAATAATTAATCTATGAGTAAAACTATCAGGTATAGATCCGATCGACTGCATTTGTCGGTTGATGCTCGGGCAAGCGGCTAGTCTTATATAATAAGCTAGCTTTTCACCCCAGCTTCGCTTGTGGAACATATATAGCCTATGTCACTCAGTGAAGTTGCAGCTTTCTAATGGTGAAAGAATTTATGAAATCGGTACAGTGGTTTTTGCGTGAAAACGTAACAAACATACAAAATATAAAAGTTTCCTCTTTATAATATTAGTGCAGATAAACTGTATTCTTCATATTTCGAATACTAAAATTCCATATTTATTTTCAGATGCTCTAGCGAATTCGGCAGGAATTGAAATGCATGACAATGCGCCTAAAACGTAAGTTGAAATACAACCTATATTTCTATTAGCATAAGGTTCAGTTTGGGATTTCAGTCGTATGTTTCACCTAGTTTGGTTTTATAAAAGGATTTAAAATATAGGAATAAAGATTTATATTAAAGGCGTAATTTAAATGATGAGATAAGCTACGTTTTTACTTTATTATGATTATAATCAATAAAAATTTCAACACAATTGTAATCCCTACTAATATTATAAATGCGAAAGTAACTCTGTCTGTCTGTCTGTCTGTTACGCTTTCACGCCTAAACCACTGAACCGATTTTTACAAAATTTGATATGAAGATAGAAATGAACTTGGGAAAGAACATAGGATACTTTTTATCGCGAAAAAAGGGTAGAAAGGGTTGAAAGAGGGGATGAAAGTTTGTATGAAAGTTCGTTATTGTCAAACCGATTTTGATGAAACTTGGTATAAAGATGGAGATGAACGTGGGAAAGAACAAACCACACTTTTTGATGCGAAGAAAATACTCCTTACCGTGTCGCGCGATATAAGCGAATTCTACGCGGGCGAAGCCGCGGGCGAAAAGCTAGTTAATAATAAAATAGCACGATTTCAGTGTTCAAAAATTAAATAAAATGGAAGAAATCTATGTCAATATCTTTCTTATTATTGCCATATTTAAGAATTATTCATTACATTCTTCATAACCTAAACCGTTGAACCGATTTGGATAAAATCAGTATAAGTAGTAGTAGTAATTCTATCCCGGGAATCAAACGGGAACAGATACAATTAAGGAAGATTCCCAAGACTTTCTATCTTTTCCTAAAGGAAATTTATGAGACATGTTAAATTTCACACCATCAATAATCATTTCAAAAAACAATGCAAAAGATCTTGTATATTATGAAAAATATTACTGACGCATGGTACACTCGTTAACAAACATCCTACAATCAATTATATGACGCCTCTAAAACATACAGCATGACTATAAGCTCTATATCCATACCTGTAAGGGTAATTCTCGTTTGCACTATTTCTGATGTATAATGAGGAACAGTGGAGGCCATGTGAACTGGTGTTCATTATTATGATGGATTTTATAATTAAAATAGAGAGAATAGGCCTATATCACGCATTGTTATTGTTATATCATTATTTTAGTATTAATTAATTGAGATTTTAAACAGCTGTTTTTTATGTTTAAATTTGTTGGTACGGTAATGTTTCGGCTCAGTTCAAGGTATTTAAGTTAGATTATTATTTAAGCTTTAATTCAACTTGTTAATATTTGTAAAAATCGGTAAATACGGTAAAACAGATGACCGGGGTTCGAATCCCATCCGGCGATTTAATTCTATACATGTAAATATAAAAAGAAGTCTAATAATTTATAGATAAAAACACTAAGAATAATAAAAACACATTAACCATGTATCTCTAAAAAAAGGATTATATCAACGGGCGTAGGCAGATTTTTGTTTAGGGGAGGAGGGGGGGGGGGGAGAGGAGGTGTATGAAAGTAAAGAAATAAAAAGATAGAAACGATTCGAGAGGGGAGGGAGTGTTTTTAAGCATCTCCTGGTTACTATAAAATTTATTACTACTAAAGTAATATATAAAAATGTTGCATTCATTAATTCTTTCCTCTCTTATTACAGGTACAGAAGTTGCTGTAAGGAAGGTAAGATAAGATTTTAATAAAAACTAGCTTTTGCTCGCGGCTTCGTACGCGTTAAATTCGAAGTAGTTTATTGGATGTTATAATACATATAATTCTTCTAATTAAATCACTCTATCTATTGAAAAAACACATCACAATCCGTTGTGTAATTTTAAAGCGGGAAGGACGCGGGAAGTGACTTTTCTTTATACTATATAGGCAAGAAATTAACGAATCAAAAATAAATTATAAAACAGTACTAAATTCAGAGATGAACAAACATTATTTTTCGCAATGTGATTATTAAAATATAAACACGATATGATTTTAATGAAAAAACGAAAAAGAATTTCCGCTAGACTCCGTGAATAATAAAATTGAAAGGCAAATCTTTGATAACTTTGATTGCGTAAATTGAACCTTTCTCCCTCGTCTTATATTTAACGAATTTTTATTAAATTCCAGAACGTTCTGACGGTTCTCAAACTTGAAAATTGCGCGTTTTTAACAGTATTTGAGGGCTTGTTTGCAAACGCCTTTTTGCTTCTTGGGATAAAAGGGATTTTTGAATTTGAAACAAGTTAAACATTTTTTTATCATCTTTATAAAAAACGTATAGGTAATGATAGAATAGATAAGAAATAAATTGTCTCATCTGTACTTATATAGAGTAAACACATGGAAATTATTTAATACTTGCGCTAATTAGAATAATTAGATAAGTGTACAAAGTTTGTTTAAACAAATGTAATCATTTATTCGGTGGGTCTAAATGAAGTCAAAAGAAAAGAAAGGGGTCGCTTAAATACAAGAAATATACAGGTAAATAAACGTTTTAAAGCCCTTAGCCCTTTTAAATGCACTTTTTATTACTATAAACAAGCTATTTATCGTCAAATAAATACGATAAACAGATAATACAACAGCACAAACACACAACACAAAGAATATCATAGAATGTGCGATTTTTTCAGTAACGAGTGATTTCGACAAACTAATTACGTATTATAATATAACAATTATTAATTATTGCTGTATTCTAAGAGCATAAGTAATTATAGAATGTGATATAAAACGAAATACGCTAATTGCCACCGAGAAGCGACATTTCACACAATCAAACAATACCAAAATGATATAAAGCATATAATGCGACAACAGCCACGCACGCCACAGCCCTGAACCTCTCATAGAACCAATAATAATATTATCAATTGAATTTCAATCTTATTGTTCTAATGCATTCAGCGAATATATCCGTAGCTGTGGCAAATGTCGGCGTATAGCCAGCATAGCAGCGATAACAATGTTCCGGTTATTATGATTTGCATAACATTAATTTCAGCTTATATAAAGTAGTTTATTTTACATTCCCAGCAATAATTGTATACTAATACGCAGCTGGAGGGTTGTTTTTAACGCACTTATTAGCTTCACCTGTATGTTTGTATGTTAGCGATTATTTTTCACTTTAAACGCATTATTAAATTGATACTTTGTACACTTATCAAAGATTGGTGACAATACAAGAATTTTATGAGTTCATTTTAGCCCATTAAGGACATTATTAATCTCGCCAGGCCCTTTAACTTTAACCACTTTAAGCGTAAGGGAGCATAAGTAAAAGATCGATGATGGTACTAAGGTAATTGCAAGGGTGAGGAAAAGGATACGGGGCCCAAGAAGGCAACCCGTACTGGAGGCAATCATATATTGTTGGGTTATGCGCTAATCTCAGTAACTATTCGTTCGAATTAAGAAATTGTTTTTGTGTTATATAATATATCAAGGCTGTTTTTTATCATTAAAAATGGCAATAAATATATATAAATAAATAATAAAAAAATATATCGAAGTAGCGTATTTGCTAGTATATCATTTATATAATGGACAAAATAAAATCGTGTAAGTTGTACTCCATATAACACAAGAATCGCTAAATACAATTAAATGTGTTTTAATTTGGAAGCAATGTAAAAAAACCATAAAAAAGCCGGGCGAAGTTGAGGTGAGCAATTACTATTTATATAAAGGCCCTAATTAATTTGTCTTAAGATATATTATCCCACTAATACTCCGCCATATTTCATTTTAAACAACCAATCAAACATCAGCCAAAATAATCCTGCACAGTTTCAAAACTAAACATATTTAGGTTTGAGGTCAATAATAGAAACGGGTATTCAGGGAGCAGATACGGACTTAAACGATAAATTTCGGGCTCAGAGTGTCTGCTGTGGCAGCTTGTAATCCCTATCTAATGTCGAGGAATTTAATTATTTTAAGTGATAGTGGTTTTATAATTTCATAGAGGTGTGCTTTATGTTTTATGATAATTGCTCTCCGCCCACGGCATTGCCGGCGCAGTCAAAGAAAGCAACACATTATGTTTAATAGATTTTTCCTTATTTGTGATATTTGCTGTAAAATATTTAATTTTTATTTCATTTATTTTTAATATTTACACTTAAATACTAACCGCCTTCCAACCGAATAAGCATTGAAATAAAAAAGGAATCATCAAAAGCATTTCACCCAGTCTAAAGTTATTTCTAAATGCAAGCAATTTGAAAAAATTGCTTTTTTCGAGAATCATTAAAATTGGTTCACCCAGTCGAAAGTTCTCATATTATGTAAAAGAGAAACATTCCATTTGAGAACGTCCTCCTTTTTTGAAGTCGGTTGAACAGCATAGTTTCGGCCTTTCAGCACATACTGGCAATAAATCGAAATGAAACTATGATTTCACAGCGCCATAGCATTCAATACATATAGCTGAATCTTCATGAATGTAATACATGGCATGTGAAGTCAATTCAAACACAAAGTGGATAGGATATAAAGAGTGTAGTATAAGTTATAAGCTGTTGCGATTATATTTGCATTATATTGATATTTAATTTAGTACGTGTGTATGAATACACGATATCGTTAGACTGATGTACGAATTCAAGGCGCAAAACTCAAAACTCATAACCCTCAATGTTTTAACTCAAAGCTTAACTCATCTAAATGATAATTACAAATATGTAATATACTGGTAACTTGAAAATAATAGTGACTGGATTTTGCGTTAACAAAGAGCAAATGAACAATATTTATTTTAATTACATAGTTAATAACACATAATCTATTAATTTTTTTTAAGATGTAAATACCTAATAATCTAGGTAGTTCCATTCATTACATGATTGAGTATACTTCAATTATCTTGTAAACTACTTACTTACGAATAGTACATGCGTATGCGTTTATGAGGATGCAGAATAAGAAGGCATATACTAAAATATAAAGACAATGCTAATTTCATCGACGTTGCTAATCTTGGTAGCACTAAGAACGTAGAGTTGCTACGCCAATAGCTACGACGTAGACGTGCTCTACGATCTGCTCTACGATCCTCTAAATAACAAAGAAGTCAGAATCAAAGGAATCCTCTAATAAAGAAGCATCGATACCGGTTCCATTGATCGAAAGTACGGAAAAAATCTCCTCTATTGTCACAATAAATAGTAAGAATAATTACTTTTTTATGTGGGCAACTGAGCTGGTGGTTCCCTTGATGGTAAACGATCACCACCGCCCATGAACATTCGCAGAGGCTCAGACCTCTGAGAATGCGCTGCCCGCTTTTAAGGGATAAGGGATCAGGAAAGGATTGATGACTGGAAAGAAGGAATGGACTGGGAAGGGCTAGGGGAAGGAAATAGGACTTTTATTTTGAACCGACTGCCAACAAAGATGGAGGTTCTCAAGCTCAAGCAATAAAGCTTGTTACTTGTGCATTGCACCATACAGTATACATAATTCATGTTCTACGATCTAATGTATTAGACTCGCTAAATATTTATGATACACTCACAATCTACTAATGATTTCGTTTCTGAGTAATTGGGGCGAAACATACGTAATGCCTGTGGCGTAATTAGCGTTTGCTGTTTGTTTTATTTATCGCTTCTTTGTAAATTAGCTTCATAAAGTATGTGTGCGAAAGTCAGTGACACAAGTAGTGAATATTACATTATAATATACTAGCTTCTGCTCGCGGCTTTGCCGACATTGAATTAGAAAAAAGATTTAGTGACAGTATATTCTTTTTTTATTCCAAGGGAGCATTTAATCGGGATAAAAGTATCCTATCACCCAAAGTAGCTCATACCCTATCTGTACACCAAATTTCATCAAAATCCGTTAAGTAGTATCAGCGTTATTGATAGGCAAACATCCAAACAAACAAACTTGCACATTTATAATATTAGTGGGATACAATGAAATACATATATTTGATTCGAAAATATAAATACATATTAGATTTTATATTGAATCGAGATTATATCGAAGCATTGTTGTTTTTAAAATAGTTTAGAAAAGTGAGTTTACGCTCTTCTCGAGCTTATTAAAGTTTTGTAGGTATAGCAATAATAATTAATTGCGTAAAACCTTCACAGCTTCCGTGGTAATCCTTTGCAACTTCAGTGGTAAGAGCATTTTTCTATAACCGTCGGACAGTTTTTAAGTCACTACTACGGAAAAAAATAAACGAATTATCAATTATTTTGTAAAATTCTACATTATATAGTAATTAACGGCATTTTAAAGAAAAAAAATCATAATAAGAGACGTGGTCAAAGTCATACTATATTTTCCCATTCACCACGCTCTCTGTAAAGTCTTCGACGTCAGAATTAATATTTTCCCTATATTAATATCCCTATTTATAATTTACTAGTTTTTGCTCGCGGTTTCGCACGCGTTAAATTTAATAGATATTGTTATACTTGAAACCTTCCTCTTGAATCACTCCATCTATAAAAACTCATCAAAATCCGTTGTCTTTTTATTTAAGCTTACATAGATTTGGACGGACAGAGAAAATTATGTTTTATACTATGTAGTGAAGAAAAATTTAACGTGAATTTAAGTAAGATGCTTACTAACAATTAAAAACCTAATATTACCTATACAAAAAACCCTCTGGTTTCGTTATAAACATTGAAAACAAAACACAACAAAACATAAAAATATATCACAAAATTTTCTTATTTCTCCTTCAATAAAACCCATTTCAATCAGCCCTAAAGCCAAATGCATGTCAAAATAAATAATAATGGTATCTACGCAACTATCCCAAAAACATTTCGCATGTTAATACAACTTTTTGTCAGGGTTGCGTGAACGGGAGATGTATGAAACCTGTTCCAAACGTGACAGCTAGTTTTCTTCCTAACGGAATAAGAGAGAAGTTTGTATAGGCTTAGTTCATATGGATATATATTTCTATTTAAATAAATCTGTTAGTAATATGATCTATATTCATCATCAGTCCATACATATTCCCATGGGATAAAGGCCTCCTATAAGGGCTGAGTCCATGATCCACGCTGGCTACTTGGGGGTTTGCAGGTGTTAACCAACTTAAAAATGAGGAGGATATCAATTTGATTCTATATTTTTTGTATGTGTTACCTAATATATTTTAACTTTTTTATTTAAAGCTGGTGTCTCCCATATAGTCCAATTGCAATTCGATCTACTATTGACATTCAAAAGGCGTTTTAGGTGAAAAAGTCAAAAGAAAAAGAAAAGTCGATTAAAAAGATTCATTCATAAAATGTAATTATTCCAATCTACAGATGTATATGAGTAAAAATTTGAATACGTCACAGGCATAAAGGCAATCTTTTCATTTTATCTCCGCATTAGCATATCAAAGAGTAACCGAGTCTCAGTCATTTTGAAAGTCAGTATTGAATTTATGATTACTTAGATGAAAATTGTTGCAGAGGTTTTCATTGTTTTTTTTTTCGCATATTACAGTAGACGCTCGTCCCGGCTCCGCCCGGATATCAAGATTCCCGTTTTATCCCGAGGGAGCATTTAATCGGGATAAAAAGTATCACCAGTATAGCTGTAGTACCTATAGCTATATACCAAATTTCATCAAAATCCGTTCAGTTGTTTCAACGTGATTGACGGACAATCATCCAAACAAACAAACTTTCATATTTATAATATTACTGTGAAGTTTGCAGCACTCGGGGATCACGAACACATGTATAATGTTGTTTAACAGTTCCTGCGATTAGCGAATCAAAACAAACACATGAGCTTTAGCCTTTCTAATAATAAATGCAAAAAAGTGTTTGTTTGTCCTTCTTTCGCGTCAACATGTATTTTACATAAGTTAGTGCTTATTGAGTGTTGTCTGATTCAATGTCTTTTTTATCTGTCATAATGACAAGTCAGAAATAATAATCTCAATTTTATAAAACTCAGTTCATATGTCAAGAACAGCTAAACGGATTTTCATGATTCTGCCTTGTTAAAAGTATCTACGCTTGAATTTAGATAATAACTTTTAAAAATTTCTTTACAGGTATCGTGCAGCACGTGTTACCAACATTAAAACAGCATAGTACTTACAGGTGAGTCTATTTTAGTACTGTATTGAAAACCAAAACTTGCCTCTATCTAGTAATATTTCTCCAATAACCTATGACAAGTACCACAGACTATAAATTGAATTAAACGAGGCAAATGCATCTAGATATCGTGTCACAGGCTAAGTGCAAGCCACTCAATAACGTAGATGATTTTACAGTAGGGGCAAGAAGTAATAAATTGTACTACTGTTGTTATTTTGCTATGCTAGGTACATTGATATAAATACGGGTGCCATAATTACATTCTTACTGGTCAATATACACAAAAGACATTCAACCCTATTCCTATAAGTTATGGTCGGATTTTAAAAGCACCAAAACTCCATCTTGGATAGACTTTCCGTCTTACATTATTTTTCTGACTCAATTCAATTCAATTCAATATACGTTATTTAACCCATATAAATGAATAATAAACGTGGTTTTTAAGAACTAGAAAACACTTGGATTTTTTGAATCATCTTTATTATCATATAAATAAAAATATATAATATATATATTTTTTAATATGTATTTAGCTCTCTTTATATTTATCACGCATGTATCTGTTATGAAATTTCCGTTTTGTACGACGCCTACTCTCTTACTTCGCAGCTTTTCGTTTTCTTTCTGGTTGTCTGGTAGAAATCGCTCAATAGCGATAAGACCGCCTTCTGTATCTCAACTTCTTGTGCTGTATTTTTTTGATAATTTCTTAGTGTACAATAAAGAATTTTATTGTTATTATTTCACATGCTGTATAGAATATACGTAAATAATATTAAATCCTTTAATCCACCCACAATTCTCTAGATTCTAAGCGTCTATACTTATGACCCCACGACGCGCCTGCTAGTTTGCCCTCCATCCAAAAATGTCACCCGAACTGGCCGAGCTCTTAGAACTTCGAATGTATCTAGACAAAAGCCATACAAAAACTACGAGTCTCAGAGGTTAGGTTAATGTTCCCTTTGCAATAAAGCTGAGTGCTCCCGTGGTTTACCGAGACCCTCCTCGTTCGCGTGCGTGAAATTTTTTAGAAAGCTTTCACCAACGTGCGTATGCATTATGTAGGTGTGCTAAAATATTTTATAACTCGCGGAATTATTTCGTACTACAGTTGCTCGTTGTATATAAATAAGCCTGTTGGTAGTAGGAAATTTTTAGGTTATATTTTAACATGATCAGATATTCAATTTTATGCTAGTGAGAAAGTATGGATCCATCTTTATATTAAAGCGCTTTTCGTAACATAAAATGCGATATAAATACATAGTAAATATATTCAACCGATTTCAAATAAAGGACTAGTCTTTTTGGGTTTGTTATATATATATATATATATATATATATATATATATATATATATATATATATATATATATATATATATATATATATATATATATATATATATATATATATATATATATATATAGAACTTTCGACTGGATGAATCGATATTGATGATTTTTTATTTGAAAGCTCCCGTCTAATTTCATTTAAATTTGGTCTAGTTCCGAAAATTTTAAGGCAGTTCAGTGTTTTATAAAAGTAATTACTTTAAAATAATGTCTGCGAAGCCCTTTGATGTCTATGTCGATTGAAGAATATCATAAGATTTTTCTTATAATTTTATCCTAGTTTCAGAAGAGGCATGAAATATTTAAGAAATAATCTAAACAATTCCATTTTTTGTCTAATTCTTATGCAATATCCCAAACTGTTTAAATCAAAATGTATATATTAATCGACGTTAATTCTCTGAGCATTCTGTTTTATATTCCATGTTTAATTATATTTACAACCGTTGACAATTATATTTCAGTATTCAGTTATTCAGAATCCTCATAAATTTAAATTTATATAAATAAGATAATTCGAAATAACGTAATTTCATTACAAATAAGTCAAAAGGAACACATTAAACAGTTTATATTCTTAAAGCTAAAAGCTGCTATTGATGCCCTTAACAAATCCTTTATCATATTCATATCTAATTTCAATTACCACAAAATAAATCTAAAGACCACACTTATCTTACTAATGAAAAATACCCTCATATTTCGCATAAAATCGAGTACAAAAGTTCCTCTGAAAATACGGTTTTCATACGTATAATGGACACAGAGTTTCGTTTTTATAATGACATTCATTCATTACTCGTGTTTTTAAATGTGCTCGCATTTTAAAGGATTCCACATTTCAAGGATGTTTTCATATTTGTATGTCGTAACTTGAAAGGAACATACTGTATATTGGTTGTCGTGTTTTATGAAAGAACACCCTGTATATAAGTGTATTTCGAGCTCAAAGAAAGCGTAAAGAATTGCTTCTCATAGCTTGCTAATTTGTGTGTGCTTTTCAAAATTATATCAGCTTTGAGTAAGAATACATTTTTGGTAATTAAGATAGTATCGTTGATTTAAAATCAGTCAATTTTATATTTCTAATCATGTGACCTTTTCAACAACTATGTGTAAAATACACACAAACAAACTACACATTATTTAAGTACAGGGTTGTCTAAAAAGACGGGGTCTACTGCCATTACCGATACCTTTAATACATTTTTCCTACTAATCATTACTTGTGACATTACCTCAATAAAACATCATTCAATTTACAAATCTACGAAATTTTATAAACGCAAATAATATGTTATATATACACATGCCAATAAGGTTTATAATACTAAGTAAAAACTCACAAGTATGCAATCAGTATTGTACCGGAGACTAGAAATCCAATTTTCACAAAGCAATAATATTGAAAATTAAATCGACAACTGATGTGATGACGTCACACATACCACATAGCCTTTCAGATATATTATTGAAGTCACGTACTACATGAAGTATTCGACGGAATTTCTGTTTATAACCTACTTCTACGTAATAATCGTATTGAGTTTATTCCTTTAAATTTATCGTATATTTCAACCACTTTCAGGCCTAAATTCTAACACTTCAAATGATCCCTTTCAATTTATCATAAGCAGAATAATAAAACTTCATAAGAAAACGTCCACTGCTCATTGATTTACTGTTAACTTAGAACTTTAGTGCTAGCTAAAGGACTTTACAACTGCAATGTATCACATCATGGCGACTCCATGAATACTTTTATTATACTCTTAAAAGTTGAATATCGCTTAGTCTATGTGGCGTTTTTCTTAAAAGAAGAAGTTTTCTAAGCTAGATTTCCGCTCGTGGCTTCGCCCGCGTCGTTAACATACTTGCATTATTGACTTTCCCCGAGATTTCCGAGCTAAAACCTATATTATGTCCTTTCTCAGGTCTCAAGTTATCTTGGTACCAAATTTCGTTAAAATCGGTTTGCAGTAGAAATGAGAAGATTGATATACATGGAGTTACATTCGCACTTATAAGATTAGAAAGAAAGAGCAAAATCTTTTATTCCATCTTAAACAAACACACACATTAAAAAATACACCGACAATAATGAATACAACAACAAAATAATAATGAAATTCCAGTATATTTAAAAATAAGTAAATAATTATAAGGAGTGTTGGAAACACGTCATGTATGCGCATATACTTAGTCTGGCCATAAATACTGTTACACTTAATTATAAAAAAATATTACATTTGAATTTCGAATCTGTC
>NC_052126.1:5140296-5142360 GCF_012273895.1 Zerene cesonia
AAAGTAATAAATGTTATTTGCAGTTAACAATTTTCTTTTTTCTTTATTACAATATTTATGGCAAGACTAGGTAGTGATTAGTATGGATTTTTACAACACACCTGAATGTAATTTATTACTAAGATAAGAATAATGTCTTGAATATTGAATCCTTATTCATTCTCAAGTAATTCAATATTTTTTTTCACCTGTATTGAATTACTTCCCCTAAAATGTATCCCCGAGGTACATAGAAGCTTTTTCTTTATAAGTAACACAACCAGTATACGACATTAATACATAATACAAAACAAGTCGCTTTCTTTGTCTATGTATATATATGTCTACGCATATATATGTCTACGCATATATATGTCTATGAATGTTTAAATCTTTAAACTTTAAAAGATTTAGACTGCTTTTTTATAAAATAGAGTGATTTAAGAGTAAGTTTGATATGCATAATAGACATCTATTAATCTACTCCGAATTTAACGCATGCGAAGCCGCTGGCAAAAGCTACTCTTAAAATATATACCAAGCAAGATTTAACAGTAAATAGAATATATCACTACAATAATAAATATCACGAAAGCGATTTAACTTCAGAAACAATACAATTAGGGAACGTCACTGTTCCGTAAACGGAGAAAAAAGAATTCTCACTCCGAATATCTTAGAGTCATTAGTTACTTCTCGAAAATTCCAGCTCACAGCGTGTACTATATACAATCTAAATAGCTCACAACAGCTGCTTTAATTATTATTGCCATATGTAAGCTATGAAGTACATTTATGGTTGAGCAGACAAACAAATTGGGTTCACAAGAACTGGTTTGAGGGATCTACGTTATGCTAATTGGTGTAGTACTATATATAAAGAGGGGTATTATAAGGTTGACGTGTCTGTCTGTGTGCGTTTGTCTGCCTTTATACCAGACTAGCTGCGCCCCGCGGTTTCATCAGCGTAAGTCTGTATCCCTTAGGAATATCGAGATAAAAAGTTGCTCATATACTATTCCAGTTTTTCAGCTATCTACGTACCAAATTTCATTGCAATCGGTTCAGTAGTTTATGCGTGAGAGAACAAACACACACACATACTTTCCCTTCGCTTCCTACCAAACTTTCGCATTTATAATATTATAGTAGGATTAGTAGGGTGTGATCCAAATATCTATCTGTTAGTTTAAATAGCAGCAATTCCAAGGGAACTGGATATATGCAAGGAAATCTGTCGAAATTTCCTTTAACCATGCGGGCGAAGCTACGGGCGGAATGCTAGTGTTTCATAATTGAGTCAGCATTCATTCATTAAGGGCTTTTCTATTTTATGTTTGATAAGGGTATTAATTACCTTTATGTATACAGAAATTACCTTGTAGCGAGAAAACTCTATACAATGCAAATTTATTTATTTATTAAAACATCAAATATCATTACAGGAGGATCCCAATACGATATTAACTTAATCTAATTATATACAAATTTTCTGCACGTTCTATTATATAATTAATTGATTAAAAGCAAATATATAAATTCTTATTTAAGAATAACTAAGACCCAATATAATACAATCTTACACATAAAAAATACATAAATATCACTAACACTCAAATTTAAATGATTATATGTAATTAATCTAATGCATTTAACGCGTCGCTTTATATGACTTAGAAAAGCACTATAAATATGTGTTTAACAATAAAACGAAAAATGTCAATAAAACAGCGCTGCTGCGCCGTGATTTCAATTTCCCTCCCATTTCCGTATGTTGTGTTCCCTCTGCGTTGGATATCGATAGCATTCGATGATAGAATATACGTATAAGCTTATTAATACTTCAGGAGTAAAAATAAGCATAAATTGCCACATAATAATTCTAAATTTATGACATCTTATCAAAAATAACATTATTATAAAAACCATGCCAATTGGAAAACAAAGAAACGACAATTAAAGTTTATTTCTCCACCATCATAATTTTTTAAATATCTTCAACTAGCGGGCCGCCCGGCTTCATCCGTGGTACATATATAGCCTATAGCCTTCATCAATATTTTTTTTTTTTTTTTTTTTTTTTTT
>NC_052126.1:5143360-5178822 GCF_012273895.1 Zerene cesonia
TAGCATGGTGGATTATGGCCTTAACCCTCATAAATAGCCTGTGTCTCTGCAGTCTCGCGTACTACTAAAGTATGATACTAATAAAAACAAAACACAAAAACATGTTGTTAAATCTAGCTATGTTACCAATTAAGCAGGGACGATGAGAATGAGTTTAATTTAGACTAACTGCGGAGATGCCTAATATTAGCGTTTGAACTATGATTCACCACATCGACCAATATACTCTGAAGCCTGTTATAAGAATATAGGGCATATCCGGACAGCTAGTCAAATTGCACTACAGAGACATAAGTCTCCTTTGTGGATTAACTCCATGATCCACAATGCTCGCTGAGTATGGATTAACGGGGATGCAATTTTTGTTCGCACGTTTTACTAGTCCTTACTAAGAAATGTATCACCAGCTGGTTCTAGTCTTTATTTTATATAAGCATAGTTATAGCTATATTAGCCGGAGGCCCATATCCATTTCCTTCCCCTTCCCAGTCCTTTCCTTTATTCCTCTCGCCAATCCTTTCTTAATCCCTTCCCAATTTAAGGTCGGCAATCCATTTGTAGAGACGTAAGGTCTGTAATCGACTTTACGCCTCTACAAATGTTCATGGGCGGTGGTAGCGCTCATTATCAGGCGTCCCACCAGCTCCATTGCCGACTGTGACATAACAAAAAAAAATATTAAATTTGTAAAGCCCCCATTATACGCATCCAATGGTATTATTCTCCTGAGTGAACAGGAGTGAATTGAGTCTGGTAACTGTTCTGGTAATTGGGACAATTCCTCAGAGCATACCCTATAGTATATCCGAAACAATCAGATGTGATATCTTCATAGCAACCCGACTAATTCAAATGCACCTATTACACAAACTGATATTATGATATAGACTCAAAATGATCGCTATTTTTCCACCCAGAAAAATATACAATTTTTAAAACGTTTCCATCCGATAACAGCTTTTGTAATTAAAACTGTTTTCGTCCGCCATTTTGTGATGTGTCAATAGAATCGAAGTAATGAAAAGTTGTTTTCTGGGATTTTTGGCGCGAGTTAATTTATTTGCTTACGATTTAATATGTATGCGTAGTTTGTTTGTGGGTTTTGTGTGGCTTGATTAAAAGTACATATGAGAGGAAAGTAATACGATTGAAATTTTAAAGCCTAAGTGATTATTAACGTCTAAAACATATGAGCTTTTGGTTGAACCAAGTAGTTTTATAAGTGGTAAGACTATGCTAATGCATTTTTTGGAAAAGAACTGTTTTGCAAATATTAGCTTCTATTATTAACTGATTGTTTATTTAAATAATAAAAAAATCAAATTCGATGGTCAGGCGGGATTCGAACCTACTTCTTTGGCCGTACCCGGGTAAGGCGTTACTTGACCAGCCATGATTTATGGTCTGGGTGCCCCGTAGCCCCGTAGCCCGTGCCCCATAGGCACACAAAATCCAAGGAGAAGTAAGTTTAGTTAGTAGCCCCTACTCGCGTAGACACACTGTTGTATGAGACGAAAAATATATGTGAAAGAAAAAATCATTTAAGAATTTAAGTCACTTTTGCTTTAGTTGATATTAATAATATAATTTTTTCCTATTATATTTGTACTGTAGAATATTAATAACTATTTATAATAAAAAACTAGACTGCCTTCAAATTGATAGCACTGATAGCATCAAATTTAAATGGAACACGGAAGGAATAAGCTTTCAAATTAGAAAATAATCATCAAAATAGCATCACCCAATCAAAAACTCTGACGTATCAAACCTAAAAAATGTCAAACTCTTGCTTAAAACAATAAAAGTATCCCTTGATAAAATAAATCCAGAATTTAGCTTTAAAAACATAATATTACAATACACGCAAAAGAAAACTGAAGCTCTCATTTACTTCCATTTAAATAAGTAATATAAATGGAATTGTAGAAAGATATCTTTGTTAGGCCAAGACACACGTACCTTATCTTAGGTAAACACAGACACTGTGTTCCAGCTTTTAAGTAATTGCGATTGTGACTTAGGAGATGTTGGGGCTTGATAGGTCACAAGCAAGTAATATGGGATACCTATTTTTTATTCTCTTTTAGTTTGATACGTGAAAGATTTAACTAGTGATCAGTAATTTGGATAATGGCTTTTATTTTAATGGATTGGGGTTATTTTAAATACAATTGTTTATAAGTAATTTAGTGATTTTATAAGATTTTGAAATGGTTGTTTTACATTGTCACACCTAAAACAATTATCAAGCATAATTAGTAATATAAGCAGGCACGCTTTTAAGGGGAAAGGGATAACCTAAGGATTGACAACTGCAAAGAAGGAGGAGGAGTGAGGAAAAGGAAACAAGCCTCCGGCTCCCCCACTCACCGTACGAAACACAGTATCTCGCCGGTCTTCTGTGGGGGTGTGGTACTGTATCCCGTAGGAATATCCGGATAAAAGTTGCCTTTATGTTATTCTAGTTGTCCAGCTGTCAACGTGCCAAATTTCGTTGCAATCAGTTCAGTACTTTTTGCGTGAAAGAGCAACAAACACACACACACATCCTTACAAACTTTCGCATTTATAATATTAGTAGGATAGGAGATAGGAGTTTTTTATTTTGCTAGCAAATAAGATAACTTCCCTAGTAGTTTAACTCTATATCAATAAAATTTATTAAGCATTGATTTATGGAAAGGAATTATATAATTGCGTGTGTTTTAGTCCGCATAAAAAAATTATCATCATCGTCATCATAACTAATCAAACATCTGTTTAATCTAGAATTATACATTGATAAATTTGGTTTTATATGTTGTTTGTGTACTTATGAAAAAATGGTTTCAGTGAGAAAAAAACCACGAGGTAATGAATTTGACTCTTGAAGGAACTAACAAAAAACCCACAATCTCGCAAGCTGATATCCTCAATACAAATACATTAATTATCAAATAATCAAAATCGGTTCACCCAATCGTTCCCAAAAACCCAGAGTTCTGAAGCAACAAACCCAAAAAATGTACATCCGGTTTGACCTCCTTTTTTGGATATCGGTTGAAAATATGAAGTCCAATAACAAGAATACAACAGCTAGTTATAATTTATAATGTAACACACACCGTCCCAGTTTTGTCTCTCATCACTTGCAACGCTCCAGAGCTGCATAGTTAATGAGATTTGTTACAGACAGACAGATCTGGGTCATAGCGGAATAGTTTCTAGCATGTTCCATTTTTTGGGCTGCTACATTTCAATCCGTTCTCAAACTTTAACTAATTTATTCAATTAGACTACTTCTAGAAGTATTTTTAAATATACATAAGAATATTAAGTATACAATATAATCGTTGGGTTAATAATATAACGAATGCCTTTAATTTCTAAATATGTAATACTCGCGCAAAATCAAACACAAGAAAATACTATATACATAAGATAGTTTTATCACTTACCACCAGTTTTATTTAGATTTGATGAGATGCGATTAATATGTACAATATTTACATTATTATTATAAAGGGGAAAGTTATATTTTTGTATGTTGTTAAAAGATTTAACGCAAAACCGCTGGACCGATTTCGAAAATTCTTTCACAACAAGAGAATGCTACTTCACTGAGGGATAGGCTATATATAAACCTCGGGCGAAGCCGGGGCGGACTGCTTGTGAATGAATAAATATTGTGTTATTAAGAATAACGCAATGATATTTTTTTATCCCTTTCAAAGCCCTATAAAGACAAGTTTTGTTTTTATCTTGGAAATCTCATGGGAACAAAAACTACAGGTGAAACCTAGTGAATATCTTTTCTATTAGTTAATACGTTAATAATGTTAAGTTAATGCGTAGTTACGCAGACAATGGCGCGCGCGGTATGCTAGTATTTTATGAATCAACTATATTATTATTGACCGCCTTCATGGTACAGAGGTTAACGCGTGAGCATAAACTGTGGGGTCCCGAGTTTAATCAGTCTGACAAGACATAGAAGGCTGATCACCTACTTGTCCATTTAGAAAATTGATCAGTGAAACAGATGTATATCATTTGCCCCATACCCCACCAGAGGACACGGGACACCACTTTTATAGCTTCTAGATATTTTTTAAAGCCTCATTTAGCAACGAATCTTTTATACATTTTTACATCTGTAAAAAAAGGAATGGATACAAGAGCTGTCTGTTACAATTCATTCCGCCTGAATCGGATGTGAGGGTTTGGAAAAATCACGTTGACGCGACCATCGGACCGTGTATTCTCGTTTCTGGAATAATGTTGATATATAACGCCATTTAAATAATTGATTACTATTTTAATGTATTTATGTTCAGTGTAATTACTGTTTTTTAATTAAGTTTGGTTTGACAACTGTGATTTGTGCTGTTTAGCTTATCTGTGACTTTAAATTATTTAAGCCTAGTTGCTAGCATGTTCCATATTATTGTTATTTATGCTGGAAATAAATAAATAATTATTTAATGAATGAAATGAATGAATGAATGAATGAAATATTCTTTATTGCACACTCAACAAACAATTAAATTAACAAAAAAAAAATAGGAAATGTAGTGCAAAGGATTCCAGCGTTTGTGCTTTCCTAATACTAGTTATTATGAATTATATGTAAAAAAAATTCTATGAAAAGTATCACATAGGCTTCTATTTCTATTTAATGTATAACTAAGAACCTAGCAAACAAGCCTTTGATAAACACGCACTATCGCTTCGGTAGCTGTGAACAGACAGACACATCACATATTTTATAGCATCCCTCGCTTTTTGGATTTTAAAAGTAATTTAAGATGAACTGTTAATTAAAAAGAAATTGTTAATTGATTATACCGTCTAAGTTTTCAATTCAAAAGAAAGCATTTCTTTTTTAATTAAAGGCAGACAATTTTATTTATATGCATAAACAAGTAATTACATAAACACTTAGACTTGGCACGACGTAACTTAAATCGGGAAAGTTATATTGGACAAAGTTTACAAATAACTTGGTGTGTCGATTTTATCTTAGCTTAGCTGATATATAGCTTTTAAATTTGGGAAAATGGAAATAATTGCAGAATGGTAGTATTATGTTTTAGGTTTTTGAAAGGACTGTTCCATGTATACTAAATATTAGAAAGTTTTGTATTAATATTATTACAATACTATACATATATATATATATATATATATATATATATATATATATATATATATATATATATACAAAGGAGCTGGTGGGTCACCTGATAAGCGCTACCACCGCTCATGAACATTTGGAGAGGCGTAAGGTCAATTGCAGACCTTATGCCTCTACAAACATATACGGTAAGCTTCGGTTGAAAGTCCACCAATTTGACCTCAATTGTAATGAATAAAAGCAATAATATAGCAATGATGAAAACGCAGATCCCTGTTAACAAAAGGTGGCGATTTGCCATATCTCATAATAGAAGCATGTACCATTTTTACATCTTAATTTACGTATAACGTTAATCCTTAAATATACTGATATGAAATGTCTACAAACATTAGAATAAACCATTTATTTTAATTATTTAAATACGCACAAACACACAAATAATAATATAAAGTAAAACAGTAAATTATGAAGCACTAGCTGCGCCCCGCGGTTTCACCCGCGTCAGTCCAAATCCCCTAGGAATATCGGGATAAAAAGTTGCTGATATGTTATTCCAGTTGCCCAGCTGTCTACGTACCAAATTTCATTGCAATCGGTTCAGCAATTTTTGCGTGAAATAGCAACAAACACACACACATCCTTACAAACTTTCGCATTTTTACTATTAGTAGGATACAAAACAATTATGTCTAGTTGCGTGCGCTATAAAATGATGCCACTCAGTATATCTGGGGAATCATTAACTCGCCCCTAGCCCCACGCGAGATTGACCTGTCAAAACATCTTCGGTGAACTACTGTACGGATAATTAATTAGACTGTAGTAATATTATACTGTAGTACTTAACATAAATATCTGTAAAACTATACAAAAACTCAAACAAAAATGGTGAGTCCCTCTTATATATAAATATTAAAAAGAAAATACATTTCGACAGAAACCAGCATTTTTATCTCCAAGACTGCCACAAAATCTTAGCGGAACGCGAGAGCTAAAACCGGGAAATTTTAATGAAAATAAATCTAAATCTCAGGTCACAGCTATCTACTACAGTTTTCCGGTTCAGCGAGCTGTTATCTGGATGCTTGTGAGTATGATGTTGCGGTATGCGGGACTGGTAGAAGAAATAATGATAACAAAGATAGTTTCATACTTAAATGATAGGTATATAGGCTTGCTTGCTCTTATAATAATGTAATAAAAAAATTGTTTAACACTGGCGATCCCAATCAGGGTTATAAGATAACCTTTTGAAATTATTGGATAATCATCGACCCTTGATAAGTACAAATTTTATAATAAATCTGTCCGTTTATAGGTCGAAATCAAAATATAATATCGAAACGCAAACAGGTGAAGAGTGTTTATAATTAAAGATTGATTTATTTCTTCTCATACATTGAACGAACAAAATACACTACACTTGCATAAAAGTCTATAAGGCTTTTACATTTCAAGATTTCACTGTTGTTTATTTAAGACTACATGCAATTTTGATTAATTTACATCAAAATTTCTATTCGTGTTTTAATTGTATATCAAAATATAGAAACGGACTGACAAGTTTTTGAAAAATGCGCTTAAGTGTTTTGCTTGAAGTTAAGAACACCTAAATGCTCTAACTGCAATTTCCTTTCAATCAAATAACTGATTATCCTGAATGGCAATACAAAAACCAATAACTAAACGTAACATGCTCGGATAAAGTTCGTTGTAATTATGATGATACATGAATAATTTTAAACGTCATATCGGCGAAAAACAATCGTTTTAATGTATTTAATAATATACATCCATACTACACTCAAATTAAAATAGCACAAGAAACACTATTTCTACTCCAATAACAATTAAAACGATACTCAACCTACGGCTCAGTACGCTATGTACCATGCGGTAGCATTTCTTAACTCGTTTCCAACTATTTTATTTATAAAACACATATGATATTTCATCTGCAGACTGTGCGTTTATTTTGCTTAAGAAATTGCGACATAACTTGTCTGTGTTGCAAAACGTGCATTGCGTATGACAGTTCCGTTTTATAATATTGAATACAAAAGTTCATAGAAGAGGCCTTTTCTCAATGAATATTACAAACGCAAGTAAAACTTTTTTACATGTGCGTAGTTTTCGTTTAAAATTTTTGAAATCATTTGTTAAATCTACTTCTATCAAAAAAGCTACATCTACACATCCTACTATCCTATCCTACTAGTCCTACTAATAGTATAAATGCGAAAGTTTGTAAGGATGTGTGTGTGTTTGTTGCTCTTTCACGCAAAAACTACTGAATCGATTGCAGTGAAATTTGGTACGTAGACAGCTGGACATGTGGAATAACATATAGGTAACATTTTATCCCGATTATATTCCTACGTTATACGGACTCACGCGGGTGAAACCGCGGGGTGCAGCTAGTATATTATAAAGATGAAGAATTGTTTTTTTTTTTGTTTGTAATGTTTGTAAACTCTAAAACTACTGGACAGATTCTAAAAATTTCTTCTCCATTGGAAAACTACAACTTCGCCGAGTGACATAGGCTATATATGTACCACGGGCGAAGCCGGGGCGAACTGCTACTAGCGTAATAAAATAATATCTTGGTGATAAAAAAGCTTGAAGTAGTTATCAAATCAAGAAAAGGTTGTTAGCAATTAGCATCTAATGAATTCAGAATCTTCTAAAAGTGTAAATTGCCGTGAAAGATCATTAGAAGTAGAAACAACATTATTAATATAGTATAGTAATATATTCGTTATTAAAATAATGTCTATTCATAAGTAATAGTAAAAATTGACATGAAAAATAAATTTTGAGTTAGACTTTAAAATGCCGAATAAACTAGCTTTATATACTCTTAACTATATAAATAAATAGGTTTTATGTTCGAGCGCGCATTAAATTTTTATTATTAAATTAAAAACCGAATGGAAAAAGCAAATATATTTTACAAATACGAACGGACGCAATTGGCTTATAATTATTAAATACTCAAAGCAGTACAGTATTATCAAAGTTATTGATACCTCTGATATTATATACTTCTTATATATATACTATACCCTTTCTTTCTCTATATATTTTCTACTTCCATATAGATTAATCATTAATTGTTACCCATCGTATCGTTTTCTCATAAACTAAAACATTTGAAAAAGCAACCTTATTAAATGCAAATCTGCATACCTATTTATCTCTTAAGGACATTTTAATATGACCCATATTTCAGTGTACTTCCAAACAATTTCGCTTATTTATCGTTAGCCAGCACATTAAATATATAAATCATAATGAACGTCAGAGCTCGCAACTCGTGTTTCGTCATCATAAAGTTTTGGCTCGCAAAGTTTGCTATATTTGAAACTGGGAGGGACTTGAAAACACCTCGCCGAGTTTAAATTTAAAATTACACTGAATAAACTTTGAGTTATGAGAGAATATACTTAAAAAACTATATAATAATATATGTAGTTATATAAACTCAAAACCGGGTTTAAATGATAAAATCTTTCCAGTCTCTCTTGCGTGAATAGAGTTAATCCTGCTGTTTTCAGACAACAATTTTATTGCGATTCTGACGTTTATATCACGTAATATAAACGTCGGAATCGCAAAAAAAAACATTAAGCGATATGAAAACCATAAGTATATCCCAGATTCCAACAAGACTCATACGGAAAGCAAACAGAAAACTCATAATATATTGCGTAATATATTTCAATGATAAATACTAAGATGACGTTGGAATCCCTGGAGCTGACTTTGTACGTAGGAATTATGCAAATTCTGACTTACCCGACTTTACCACGTGGCTCCTAAAGGTGGATTATGAATAATTCAACGCTCCTGCACTTTTTACTTGTATTAACAATATTTCCATGATGAAAATCCTGATTCCTGTTAATATCTAGTCAGAAGTACGCATGGTCAGTGGATATATTATATTTGTTCTTAATGAAGAGAAGTGGTGAGGAGGTATCGTGGATTAGTGATAAGCAATAGACCACGACCTATGTGGTATGAATTACGCCTTATGATCGAATTCTTTTATTCACAAAACTTTTCAAATATAAATATGAGTTAAAATAGATTAATACAACGTTATACGTACCATATTTTTAAAAACTTTCTGCTCGTGACTGCGCGTAGTAAAAGTAAATCAAAGAGACAAGCGAAATATTGAGTTCCAATGGTTTTGAAGTTATCATCATTTAAAACTTAGATCTAATGAAGTTGACCTATTTTCAGTCGCAATGTGGTAAAATTTTAGAACTCTAATGACTTTTAATTTTTTTACCTTTGATTACGGAAAATGCCTGGGTCACTCCCATTTCATCAATGACCCATTTTTGTTACAGGTCAACTGCCGAAGCCCTTAAGAGCACTTCTGAATGGAAAACGGACTATGATATAGGTAAGGAAAATGTTTAATTGATTTGTAATGATATTTATCATTTTAGATTACATAATTAAATGGTGATTATTTTCCATTTTGAATTTCACCCGCGTCGTAAATTTTTTATTAAGATAACATTAGCCTTCCGCCACAAATGGACTATCGAATATTGAAAGAATTTTTCAAATCGGACCAGTAGTTCTTGAGGTAAGCGCGTTTAAATAACAATGATTTCTTGCTTGCTTGCTTGTTTAAAATAGCAGAATATATTCTATAACGCCACTATTGATACACCATTTAGTTATATCCAGGTGTAGGAGATCCTGGTGCGTTCCATAGCAGATCCCAGGATCTCTGCTATTATGCTTTGAGTTTGGATGCCGAGGAGGTTTTATTGGGTAGAAATCCCACATGCTCTTCTTTTCCCCCAAAGCTAGAGTATCTTTTGAAGATTTCCTCCTCGTTAAAAAAAGTGTAACAGAGACGTTTTACAACTAGTTCTTACTAGGGAAAATGCGTTGTAATGTAGAAAGAAAGAAGAAAGAAAGAAATAATGTTTATTTAACACCACCACATTTACACACAGTTAAATTAAAATTAAAATTAAAAAGTGAACTTATGACTAAACGGTGTGGTGATAAAAAGGGTAACTACTCAGCGTGAGCTACGCGTAATGCGCAGCGCTGATTTTCAGTAGCCCCTTGTTGGAGTGCCACTCAAAAGAAGTAAACATACATACATACATTATATAAACAATACAAACATACTTATAGATATTTTAAAAGCAAATTGGTATTTAAACTAAATATATATATACCATAAATGTTTCTGTGACGCAGGAAAGTTTTGATATACATTTACATTTCTAATTAAGTTCTCGTTCTTCATAAATGAGCAATTAATTAAATTATATCGTCAGGTAACACGTAACGATCTCGAACTAAACAAGGAGGCGGCCATCTTGCGGTCTGCGGTCACACACGACAAGTACCTACTCTATGTAACAAGCTGTTGTGTGCTTTAAATAATTGTGTATTCCTACTAGCTGTAGCCCGCGACGTTGCGTGGTAAATATTCGTATATGCTAATTCAGAATATAATCTACCTCTGTACTAAATTTCATACGGATTCAATATTATTTTCTCAATAGTTATTTTCGAGTGTAAGAGTAACATACATCCATACGTCTACAAATTCGCGCTTATACAATTGGTAGGATTATACAGATATTTCGTCGTGTGCTTAATATACTAATCCTTCTAATCCTACTATAATATTATAATTGCGAAAGTTTGTAAGGATGTGTGTGTGTTTGTAGCTCTTTCACGCAAAAACTACTGAACCAATTGCAATTAAATTTGGTACGTAGATAGCTGGACAACTGAAATAACATATAGGCAACTTTCTATCCCGATATTCCTACGGGATACGGACTTACGTGGGTGAAACCGCCGGGCGCAGCTAATTTTTTATATTCTTAAAACCAACATTTTAAAGTCCACATACAATACGTGCGTAATGGCGCAAAATGGCGTATTTAAAGATAATATTTACTGAGTTGTTTATTGTTTACACTGGGATTCATTTTTATATATATAGATGTTAGGATTTCAGAAATGGTTGAACTATTTTTAATAGGACTGATTATGAGTATATAGCCCTTCTTATTGGAAATATCTTTAATTTTAATATAGCTAGCTAGACTGACAAACGCTGATGTCTACGTGTGAACTATCAAACATGAAGTTTTAATAGTTTTTACTATTTTAATATTTCTTCCTTTGAACGATTTGATCTCACGAATTCCTGGTTCAAAATGAAAAAAGATTTGGCGCGCAATAGTCCATCTATTGACAAAGTTGTAATGTTCCTTTTAAAGCAAACTCTTCACATTTTCTCAACCGATTTAAAAAAGGAGGAGGTTATCAATTCACCTGTTTCTTTCTTCGTTTTCTTATACTTCATGAATGAACCGACTTTTCTTGACAATTTAAAGCATATTGAGAATTTAATTTTGTTAAAAACAATTATTTATATCTCATAGTCTGCATAGGAGCTGGTGGGTCACCTGATGGTAAGCGGTACATTTGCAGAGGCGTGAGGCTACTTGTAGAAGCTTTGCCTGATAAAACGATAGTTATAAATAAAATCGTTAAAAGTATAAAAGTTTCTGGGAGCCAAGAACGATTCGGCACGAATTGAGCCACCTCGCACCAGAGAAGTACCACATCCCCACAGAAATCCGGCGTGAAATAGTATGCTTCGTACAGTGAGTGGGGGAGCCGGATGCCCGTTTCTTTTTCCTCACCCGTCCCAGTCCATTCCTTCTTGCCAGCCGTCGATCCTTTCCTTATTCCTGTCTCCTTGAAACTAGGCAACGCATTGTCAGAGGCTACCTCTGCGAATAATCATAGGCGATGGTCATCGCTTACCATCAGGCGAACCACCAGCTCAGTTGCCCGCATATTGCATAAAAAAGCCCATAAATCTCCATAGCATAATACTTAAATGTGTGGTCACCAACGCAAATGTAAATTAGCGGTCGTTTGGTTAGCAGACAGCTTGCTGGTCGAATCACATTTGCTGCAAATCTGCCCATTTCCCAGCTTTAAGAACTTTTGGCTAACGACGGATATATGGAAGTGTCGTATTTCTAATGTACCTTATAATCGTGTATTATTTATCAGTCTGTTTATCGGTGGAAATAACATGAATCCAGGGGAGTATTTTTTTACTTTCGGGTGGTGTTTTAATATTATGCATCAACAATTTTTTATAAAAAGTATGAGCTAGCGACGCCTCCTTGGTACAGTGGTTAACGCTTGAGCGGTTTCGTTTTCGTGGGGGTTCGATTCCAGGTGGGGACAATAAAAAAAAATGTCTCGGTCTGGCAGGACACAGAAAACTGATCATCAACTTGTCCATAAAGAAAATTGATCAGTGAAACAGATGTATATTATCTACCCCATACCCCAGTACAGGACACGGGACTTCACTTTTTTTTTATGAACGAGCGAAATATGTGAAAATGGATCTAAGCGGGGAAATCCTGGTTCGTCCTAATTTTCCGGCAGATACTAATAAAAATGTACATAAATTTTTTTAGATCGTATTATTGATTTGACTCCGTAAAATTATCAATTTTTTGGGTGATTAATAACATTAAATTATGAAAACTCACAAAAAAAATGCAATTTGTTAAATTTATAGATACAATGAGAGGAATCTTCAAACGAAGCCTGACAGATGGCAGAGTGATGATGACCCAGCATTTCACAGAAAGAACACTGACACCAGGCGGTGATGTAAGTATATTAGCTTCGTTAGTTAGAACGCTAAACAGAGCCGTAAACTGACGTGACGCGTTATGACGCGGAATTGTGTTGTACTACGCACTAATGGCTTGGTTAAATGCCTTGATTCAAAAAGAACGAATACTTAGCGTGCGTCAGAGCGTCGTCGTGCTGTTTATCGGCTTAATATCCCGTAGTACAGCACAGTTGGACGTCATAGCGGCGTCAGGGTAGCATTCTGATGCGCGTTTAGAACGTGATTGTGAGATAGAGCTTAAATTTTCTATTATCATATGTGAACATTAAATTAGAGTCTGTGGTAAATAATGCGATTTTTTTATTTTATCTATATAATATTGTTGCGATGCGTTTTTATTATGATTATAAAAATAATTCGATCAATTGGTATGAACCATCATACCAATTAATCGAATTAGTCAAATTAAAAAACATATACAATTTTGTTGTTTGCACTACATTGAATAGATATAAAATATAAATAAATTTCATATATGTCCTGAATTGGAATATTCTAGCAATCAAACTGACAGCTTACATTTTGTGTACATAGAAAATAAATTGTATTAAAGACTACCCTCATTAAAATAATTTTAAAAATTTTATAGAACACATTACACGTAAAGTCACTGATAATTTACGACAAAATTATTAAAATACATTATCTATAATATTGAAGCATTGCTGGCTTAGGGGCAACCACCTCGTACCTAAAACGCTAAGCTGCAAGATCGAAAAGGCGCCATTAAATGGACTTATCACTTTATCAACACGTTATTCACATCACCACTGCTCGAAACGGTGAAAGAAAACATGCCCGAGACTCAAAAGGCCGAAGACATGTGACATTTGACAATGCGCATTTGGCCAGCGTGGTGGCTTATGGCCTGAACCCTCATAGGAGGCCTGTATCCGTGCAGTAGGAACAAAACTGAGCTGATGATGATGCTGATAAAAACTAATGAATTGTTATTTGTCTATAGATCAGTATGCAATGTGCGGCAACAGCAGACCGACCCCCGCAGTTTATTTGGCAGCGAGACGGCCTAACCGTATCAACTAGTACTGACCCTAGGTAATGTGGACCTTATCCCTTTTGTAATTAAGTTTAAAGTATGTCTTGGCAATTATATCAAAAGGTGTGTATGAGGTAATTAATATATATCCATTTTAACACGACTAAATCAGTTTAAGTACAATATTTAAACATACCATATCTAATGTTCAAATTCAGAATGCAGAATATGACGTGTTTTCATAAGTTATAAAAAACTAGCTGCGCCCCGCGGTTTCATCCGCGTAAGTCCATATCCCCTAGGAATATCGGCATAAAAAGCTGCCTATATGTTATTCCAATTGTCCAGCTGTCTACGTACCACATTTCATTGCAATCGGTTCAGTACTTTTTGCGTGAAAGAGCAACAAACACACACACACATCCTTACAAACTTTCGCATTTATAATATGAGTGGGATTTGCAAAACTGTTCTTTTTCATAGTCGGTATACATTGTTTCTAGTTTCAGATTCAATTTAAAATATATTATTCTTGAAATAAATAAAGCTAAATGGAAATAATAACTCAAAGTCAAAGTCAAGCATTTATTCAATCAAATGACTTCCTTCAGAAGGGCTTTTGAAATATTAGAATACATAATTTTAAATTAACTAATAGAATAATCATATTTCTTTTTGTTTTCAAATTAAATTTATTTGCAAAAATGTAACTACAAATTATAGATTTTTTTACAGTATTCTGCGGTTTATATATATGTACATTCTACAAATATTTTAGGTGTGCAAATATTAGAAATCTAAAATTAAATTAACAATAATGTCATAGTGTTTTTTGTGTTCGATTTTACGCGAGTATTATAATATAAAGTTTTTAATTTCTAAATAATGTCATACTTTACTACTAAATACTCCTTTAATGTCATAAATTCTTCAATATCATTAAATTGTTTGTTTATATATATAATTGACCGCCTCCTTGGTACAGTGGTTAACGCGTGAGCGTAGAACCGAGGGGTCCTGGGTTCAATTCCCGATGGGGACGCACTATAAAAATGTCTCGGTCTGACAGGATCCAGAAGGTTGATCACCTACTTGTCCGTAAAGAAAATCGATCAGTGAAACAGATGTATCTGCCCCATACCCCGCTAGGGGACTTCACTTTCATAATATATAATAAATTTTCTCTTTAACTATTGTTATTTTCATAGATATTCATTAGGACAAGTAATGAGAGCCGATGGTACGGTGCTGGCTCAACTAAATATATCAAGGGTAAGGGTGGAAGATGGTGGGTTATACTCCTGTATAGCCAAGGAAGGTGATCATGTGGCAGTCCACGAGAACAGACTGGATATATATGGTAAGACTCGGAGTCAAAACAATATGGACGAAATGATTTAAAATTCTGATGCAAAATAAACGAAAATTAGCCTGCAACATGGAGAATTCAATAGTCATGATAATAAAAAAAAACAAAAACGAGAACATGACACAAGCAGATGAATGAAATGACCGCTTTCCTTCAATGTAATATACATAATAGTATATTAAAAGAGAGAATTATGCCCATAATATTTCCAGAATTACTAAATCAATCAGCCTATATAATCTCTCTAGCTTTTATTAACTTTCCTATGATACATAGTGTTGCTAGTTGCTAGTCAGGGAATGGTTTCCCACAATTATTGATATAGATTTCGATATAAGAACTTTATTGATTCGCTGAATTATAAATTCCCTCTCCTCATGAAACATCTTTCAATTTCAGATTCAAGTTTATACAACCTCCATTTTGCTTCTAAAAATAATCTATTGCAATGTACGCAAAGTAGGCGTTTTAAACATCAACAATTCTTTATGAAGGAAGATAAATCAATTTAATGCTATCTACAAAAAAAAATCGCGCAAATTTCTATGAATAGGTTAATAATTAATTTAAGCATTTTTTTTAACTGGACTGTTTTATATCTTTTATATACACAACTAAACGATACAAAATTCATATAACGTGATGGTAGCTGGTTTCAAATGTGTTGCTTTGGAAGTGGGTAGGCATAAATACAATATTATATGACTACCCACTTTAATGCCGATCGACCCAGTTCTTTAGTAACTACGTTAGGTAAGGGAGGGGATATAATAATCCAGTGGCATCGCGAATCGTAGAAAATACTACTGCGTGATGCACTTTCATTAACATCTTACGCATCTGCGGATTGTGATATTTACCCCTAACTACCCGGCTCACTCTATGACTATATTCGGATACTTTAACATACTAATGCCGATTTCGTTTTAGGTCCACCATATATAAGAGCGCTGCCTGCAATTAAGGTACAGAGCGGGGAAACGGTCAATTTAAGGTGCCCTTATTATGGATATCCAATAAGGTAATAATGTTATTGATATAACTCATTTATGCCACTTGGTCTCCATCAAATACACACACACAAACGTGTAAATAATTGTATTTGTATATGTTTAATAGTATTTGATGGATATACATTTTCACATTGATGATGATTGATTTTAATATTCATAATCATTATATAATATTAAAGTTAAGCTATAAGCAATAAACGGTTGATTTGCCAGAAATTGAGATGATTGAATTATACGCGACCGCCTTCATGGTATGTAGTTAACGTTGAACGTAGATTCGATTCCTGGTGGGGACTCAAAAATAAAAAAGGTGTGTGTGCGATTCACACATGATAGAAGTGAAACTTCAATAAATCGTCAAAAGAATGAATAAAATAGTATGTATATTTCTGTCTCATTCTTTGCCGGCTTCATTCTACACATTTTTGTATTTCTGTCTCTTACCTGTCGTTTTTCCGTTGCATCAGGTTTGAAATCACAACGATTCTAAAGAAGTTTCACTTCAAAAAATTTCTCTGCCTGGCAGGATATAAAAAGCAGATCACCCACATGTCCATCAAGAAAATCTTACTAGTATAGAGGACACTGGACTTTTTTTATATGTCATGCGAAAACTCTTTACGTTGTTCATTGTGACCAAGGAAAAAAGTAATTATTATGTATAAATATATAATTTATATGTATTTTTTGTCACGTTTTCATCACACGGAGTTTCGTTTCCTAGTGGTACAGCGAATGAATTTTCATCAATACATTTGCGATCCACTCGCACCTCAATGGGCCACAGAAAATTTAATTTATGCGTGACATAATGCCTATGTCACGCACTCCGGTATAAACTGTATTTGCGTTTAATATATTTCGGAACAATTTTAAAATATATTTCGGATTATTTCAGTTTATTGGATACATCTTTATTATTAACTATTATTATACCGTTATAAGGAACGATATAAAGTAAAGTATGGGGAAATGGTTAAAAATTAATTTATTACGATGAATTTATCTTAATATGTCGTTATAAATAACTATTATTGGTCGCGCCAATATATATATTAATTTCGATAATTAGCGGACTGTAAAACTTAATCTACGTGGTGTAGCGAAAAAGGGAAAGACGTGAACACACGGCACATACCTCGTCTGAGGGAGTAGCGTCCAAGCAAGCACGCGACACAGCACCACGCGGTCAAGGGTCCTCCAGCTCGGGCCAGGCAGACCAGATCCAGTCCTTCACTCCACACACACGCGGCGGTTCAGCGCGACCAAATGGGAAGGCGGTTACACTAGCACAATGCCTGAGATATCTAGAGAACCTCGTGGAGGTTCTCCGGCGGTTGCGGGTTACGATCTTTATGAAAGATCTCTTCGATTGATGCGGTGACAAGAAAGCCTCATAAAGGCTCTCCGGCGGTATGCGAATTATACACAAAATGTCTAGAGGCCTCGTGAAGGCACTCCGGCGGTTATTGAGATCCGATCGTCACGGAAGATCGATGCAGACTGTATGTGACGTATATGCGTCACATACAGACGTTGCGGTTGCTTTAAAAGCGTGTGGTGATTGGTTGTGCTCGCGTGTAAGGAGGGTAGTTGGCTTACACCACAAAATAATAAATATTTAATTTTAATTCACTATTTTAATAATATTGGCGTTACCAATTATTATATCGTTATAACTAACTATAAAGTAATGAATGGGGCAATTATGAAAATTAAAGTTTTAAAATATACCATAAGTATGAAAGTATTATGGTTCTTAACATGTAAAATAAATTAAAAGTTTTCATCAGTAGCTTTGTTTAATGATTTTGCTAATACAAATTTCTAAGCTTTGTTAAACATTTAATCATTTTACAGTAAAATAGACTGGGAATTCAAAGGTAACACAATCAGCTCGGACAATCTTTTCCAAAACCGTTACAAGCGCAGCCAACATAAGAAAAAGAAAATACGTCGAAGCGTCACCAACATACATGGAATTTTGAACATACCAGAAGTGAATAAAGAAGAAAATGAGGCTTCATACACATGCATAGTGACTAGTCCGTCGGGTGAAATGGCTAGACGCACATTTGATATACAAGTAATAGAGGCGCCTGTTTTAGAAGACCTTCTATTTGGAAATAATCTACAAGAAGGTCAAATTGTTAATATCTATTGCAATGTTCGTAGCGGTGATTTGCCGATACATTTTGAATGGCTCAAGGATGGGAAACGAATTCCAAGCAGTTTAAAGGTAAGAATCAAACATTTTGTTTTACGTGCGTCACTACGAAAAATGGAATAAAAATGCCTATAGCAATAAGTCTTCATTCTTTATATACAATTACACTTTAATTATATAACCGAGTATTTCTACAAACAACATTTTCTGTCTTTTAAGTTTCTATCGATATTACTGTTATATTTATTATATAGTGATTAATTTGTTTGATGGATATATTGTTTCGCTTTATAACGATGTGGGTTATGGTAAAAAGTATTTTTCCCGGAAAATAACAAAAGCATACCCAAAACTTTACTGTTTCTAGGATTTCCCTAAACAAATTTAATCTTTTTGTGACCATTATCTACCAAGTATTTATTATAAATGTATATTTATACATATATTTGGCACATGGGTACTTATGTATGTATGTTTTCGTTTTGTTGTGAGGCTGCTGATTCCTATTTAGAAATAAAACCCTTTAATTTATGCATTTTTATAGGTTATGAAGAATTTTCATTTATTGAATCATTCACTTATAAACGCGAATATTCGTAAGTATCCCTTGATAGATGTTTACTATAATATTACGTAAAAAGTACTGAACAGATTTTAATAATATTTTACAATATTATAGCTTACTAGCTGCGCCCCGCGGTTTCACCCGCGTAAGTCCGTATCCCGTAAGAATATCGGGAAAAAAGCCTTGCTATTTTTAAAAGAATTGCTTATATGTTATTTCAGTTATCTAGCTGTACTACGTACTAAATATCATGGCAATCGGTTCAGTAGTTTTTTCGTGAAAGAGCAACAAACACACACACACATCCTTACAAACTTTCGCATTTATAATATTAGTAGGATAGGATAGGACTAGTAGGCTACATCAGAATAAGATATGATATTAGACATGGCTATCGCCCGTGGGTTCGTCCGTGAGTGAAACCGCTCGGCGCAGCTATTATGTATACAATTGTAATACAATTATTTATATTATATAGCTATTATGTAAGACCACAACCCATAGAATGTAACAATACAATGGATAAGGCATGGACATGTAACAGATGAACATTTTCATAGAATAATTCTCCAACAGGTAGTGGAACGTAGTTCTGAACTGTTCAGCGCTTTAGTGATAAAACGGGTTGCTTTAGAGCATTGTGGTACATACACGTGTGTTGCCACCAACCATGTTGCAACAGTAAATAAAACTACGGAACTATATATAAAAGGTAAGATAACTACGGGATATATTCAAATACAGACCAATATTTGTCAACTGATAATTCCTCTTATTGCTTCGTTTCTTCCTCGAAGATTTTATGTGATAATTTCAACTGTATAATACATTAATATATAGATTTTTTATTTTTTCTGACCTCTACCGTGAAATAATGTTTGAAATTTGACTATAGTTATGATAAATAAAATGAAAATTTCTATCATCCAGTGGCACCAAAATGGTTAGAAGAGCCGGCTAATTCTTCACTACTTCTGGGAAGACGAGGCGCGGTCTCTTGCAGCGCCAGTGGATACCCTAAACCTCAAGCTCATTGGATGAAGAAAGATGGTGATATTTTTTTCTTTTTTCTCTTAAATTTTATAGATTCTTAAGGAATACTGTTCTCCCTGGTGTTTTTTCTCAAGCAATTTTTTTGAATTTAAATTCAATGTAGCCATTGTCTTGAACACATCTATAATGAAAATTAGCATTTTAAATTTGAAATCTTTAATGTCTATTTTTCATAATTCGGCTAGAAAATTGTCCGTCTTACCAAAATTTTGAGGATATATTTACTAGCTTAATTCTATGTAAAAAACGAATATCTTTTCGAATAAAATGCTTTACTATACTAAATTGCTACATTTCAAAAATTTATGTAATGCGGTGTATGTGCTATTCAGAAAGTTGAATATAATTTCCTGTTTCCAGCTATTTTAGGAACATGGCAGCCAGTACTAGAATTGGCTGGTGGTGGGATACTGAGTCTGGCAAATGGGACACTCGTTATAGATGAAGTCTCGCTATCAGACGAAGGGTTATACTCTTGTAATATTGAGAATGGCGTCGGCACACCACTCAGCAAGACCATTTGGATCTCTGTGAATAGTTGGTATTAATCTTCTTTGATATTAATACCTATACACGAACTTCACGTATTTTCTAAAAATACATCTTTAACATATAAGAAGATTTAATACTAATTACTTATACTTATTTACAAATACAATGCAGGAGAACGGAAATTCATTACTATTTCTGATTTTTCTTGTGATTCTTCCTCTAAATCATCAAAATTTCCCTTGTCATTTTTCATTATTTTCTTGTGTTTTATTTGTTGTTTGTTTATATTATATATTGTTCTCATTGTTACTTCGTTTAATTCATTCATTGTATCTCTTACTATCTTAAGCTCTTCTAAAATTGTACATGGCTAATCGTATTTAATTATAGAACCGGTTCATTTCGCTTCGCCGTCATCTAATGTCACCTCCCGCCTGGGTCAGTCAGCAAGCATCGAATGTAATGCACTTGGCGATCATCCTGTGACAATACAATGGATCAGGCATGGACATACAATGGACTTACATTCTCATAGGTAAGTTTTTATGAGATGTGTTTCAGCCTCATGGATATAGGCTTCCTACGAAGGTTCATAATTCACCATGCTGACTAAGTTGGCAGATGACGCATGACGTCGAACATTTATTTTTGCAACATAACAAAAATTTATTTATTTCTCGCAATTCCAGACTCCCCACCACTGCTTTAATCGTTGCTACTTATCAGATAGTATTAGGAGTACCTAATAAATGACTTTACATACACAAAAGATTAAAAAAAAAAATAACCTTCACAAAAAAAATACAAAATATATTCCATACAAGATTAAAAGCTCATGCTTTTAAAAGTGAAACTAAGACATACATAAATAATTAGAAATTTACGTGTTCTAAAGGTGGAAGCTATCTGAATTGAAAACAAATTCAGGATTGTCGAGTAAGATCAATATACAGTATGCTGAGGCTACCGATGGAGGCTTATACCAATGCCGAGCCAGTAATCCCTTTGGGGCTAGCACTTACAACATATACGTCACTATTTTAGGTAAGATCCTTTAATAGTTGTAGACTAGACATACTTACTCTGATTAAAATTTTTCATGTTTTATACACTTTGTACCATTGAGATCTCCTTAATATAAAAAACACAAAGGACCTCTCAGAACTACTAGGCCGTACGGCATAAAATTTAGTATGCAGATATATAGCCACTTTAATTTAGGAATTCTCTAAGATTTATTTGACAATTTATACTCGTTAGGAAATAAAATAGAATATGAAATTTTTATCCATCAATTTATCATTTACTTTTTTATCAATATTAATCATGAATACAATAAGACTAATATAATAATAGCTCCTTTTCAATAAATAAAATAAAAATGTATATTAGAAGTTTTGTATTATGACCATGATTCTCGTTCTAAATAAATAAGTATCTTTTAGAACCTCCCACTCCACCATCGGAACTCAGAGTGGAATCCGCTCAGTCTCGATCAGCCACAATATCATGGCGTCCCAACGACCGCGTCGCCGCATACCAGTATACGATACAGTATGCGCTTGCGCACACTGGTGATATACGCTGGGAACTTGGCAGTACCTTCAATATTTCAAGGTAAGTTCCTTAACTTTTTTCACCATGTTACTTGTTTAGAAATTAAAGACTTTTAAATGGATTTTAAACCCGATTTATTCATTATATTATTAACCCGACTTAAGTCTTTAATTTCTTTATTTTTAACATCAAACACAAGAAAATACTATGTTACTTGTTTGTTTATGTGGTAGACGTATCAACGTCTTTTTTATGTCATATTCGGCAACAGAGCTGGTGGGACGCCTGATGGTCAGCGTTACCACTGCCAATGAACATTTGGAGAGACGCAAGGTCAACTGCAGGCCTTACGCCTTTTCAATCCCTTTCCAGTTTGAAGTTGGATTGCCAACTTCAAACTGGAAAGGGATTGAAAAATAATTGACTATAGGAATAAAGGAAACGATTGGGAGGGGTATGTAAAAGGATATGGACGTTCTATGCTCTACCACAAATAAATTTCTTTTATTTGATTTTATGAAAAAACCCAAGACGGTTGGTTTTAAAATTCACATCTTAACTAGGACATAGTCTGTCCAAATCTTGAATCCTTATGGACAAATGTGTAATACTTACACTTCTTTGTATTCCTTTTTATACAATTTATGATAAATCTATACGAAATATAAAATACATAAATGGATCCCTGAATGGGCTTCGGATTAATAATTAATTAAGGAATTTCTAAGAAAACGAAAGACCGTCTGGATCTATTTTTAAAAGTTCTCGATATTATATTATGTGCTTTTTCTATTTATTACATGATCCTTTATAAGCGTTTCTTTTATTAGCATTGATTATGTTGTATATGATATAGCTAAATAAAATTCATCTACTAATTGTAATAATATAAGATTTTCATTTTTATTTATATTTTTATTTTTATTTTCCTTTGTTGTTAGGGTTGCCTGGTAGAGATCGCTACCTAGCGATAAGGCCGCCCTTTGCGAATTTAATTTAAGTTTTTTTGTACTACTGCTTATTATTGAATTTTTTACGCAATAAAGAATTTTAATTCATTCATTCATTCATATAAGATGATAGGTATCTATCTAATCACTCTCGTCATCTTTATTCAGTGTATTGTCATCTGACTTTTAACACACCACAAACATGCTGTTATAATGTTACTATAACCTTCTCATGTATTTAAGTAGAAACCACATGTTAATTAAAAAAAAAATATTAGAATCGACAATTTATCCTATTTATCTTTCAAGTCATGGCAAGACCAAGGCAAATGGGATTCATTTTATGTGACTAAATATCCTGATATATCTTGGGGAGGACTTCGCTCAGCAGTCTACAGGGATAGACTGAATTGATGAACTAAATATACTCAATAACATGTATTTTTAATACACAGTAAGGATAACGAAGTCCGTCAAACATTCGACCTACAAAATCTCCGGCCAGCCAGCGCCTACGCCGTCAGAGTGGCCACTGTCAACCAGGTTGCCGTCAGCAGATTTACTGAACCAGTGCATTTGACTACGCAAGAAGAACGTAAGCATTAATCCTACTAATATTATAAATGCGAAAAGTTGTAAGGATGTGTGTGTGTTTGTTGCTCTTTCATGCAAAAACTACTGAACAGATTGCAATGAAATTTGGTACGAAGATAGCTGGACAACTGGAATAATATAAAGGCTACTTTTTATCCCGATATTTCAAACGGGATATGGAATACACGGGTGAAACCGCGGGGCGCAGCTAGTTGCTCATAAATAGAAAAAATATATCTCGGTATTTTTTAATTTGTGCTATTGTAACTTAAAACCTCTTTTTCCAATATTGAATTAAGTCATTAGGTAACGGGTCGAAAGAAGATATTGTGGCATAAATAAACAGGTTTTAAATATAGTATTTAAATGGTTTTGTTCCGAGCACTTTAAATCAGGACCCTACCTAAGTAATACTAAATGCTTCTTTCATTTTATTATTGTTTTCCTTGTTTTATTAGGTCAGGTACCGTCCGCTTACGCTAAAATTGCCTAGTTAAGTCTTTGTTACTGAATGTGACTTGTTATCAAGTGACATCAATGAGACAGTTGTGTAGAATTGCTGTACCTTATTACAATCAAACTAATATTTAACGCAGCTCCCTTTTGGTTTCTTACCATATAATAATCGCACCACAGTTTGGCAGGAGAAATGTTATGATTTATGATTATTTACCAGCTCCGTCATCCCCACCACAACACATCCGGGTCTCGCAAACCGACGAGCCTGGTGGCTTGCACGTGCTGTGGGGGGCGCCAGATGCTCTGTCACATAACGGTCACATCACTGGTTATCACATCAAGGCAGTGCCGCAGAACCTTGGACCAAGTAGGTTCTTAACTGGTCTAGATAAGCTATTCGCAATTCCTTTAAATAGTGAAAGTCATTATCACTACATAGTATAAAACAAAGTCGCTTTCTCTATCCCTTTGTCCCTATGTATGCTCAAATCTTTAAAACTACCCAACGTATTTTGATGGGGTTTTTTTAATAGATAGTGATTCAAGAGGAAGCTTTATATGTGTTAACATCTATCAAACTACTCCGAATTTAACGCGTGCGAAGCCGCGGGCAAAAGCTGGTTAAAGTACAAAGTTACATTGTAAATTTTAAATTCCCCGACCCCATTTTGTGTTGTCAGTTATCCTGAATTTGACATTTGATAAAGTATATATTCATTTATCTAAAATAGCTAAGAACTGCCGCAAGAAAGCTGGCTTTCGAATGCAAATCACCGCATCTAGATCAATTCATCCGTTTTAGCGTACAATTATAATGTTCCCCCAGCCTTTTTCAAATTTTAATGTTTTAGTAATGTTTCAACAATGTTTTTACTTTAGTAAGACGATGACTGATATTTTCGTTTTATAGTTATAGAAGAAACAGACACTAGGATAATAAAGGTTTCCCACCAAAATGGAAGGCAGGAAACTACGTTAAGCGGATTATTAAAAAATACAAGGTAAGACCTATGCTGCTATAGTATTTTAAATGGTTGAAAAGACTTGTCAAATTTCAAAACCTCTGTATGTAGTTTCAGAATGCTTTTATTTCACTTTATAAGGTATATGTATTTGTAAAAAAAATATATTTTTTTGTATCATAGACGTGAAATTTTTTTTAGTTAATTGGCAAAATTAGGATGGTTAATAATTCATACAGTTCTTACATTGCTGGATAATTTCAGATATGCTGTTTCAATATCAGCATTTAATAGCGCTGGATCTGGACCGTTTTCCTCACCTGTGTTCCAAGAAACTAGGGAAGGAGGTAATCCTTATTGAAGTAATTAAAAAATCCCTGGAAATTTGTATTCCGTCTGCAAACCCCACTGAGCTAATATTATCTTTGTTTGCGTTAAATGAGTTTTTAAAAGCATTTCCAATTCATTTTCCAATATAAAATCCTCATCATTTAATTCTTTCATGTTTTTTGGCTATTATTTGGATTATAAAGTTGAAAGTTAATACACAAAAATGTTATATAATTATATTGTTATAAGTACAATTTAAGACTAACTGCTAGTTTGAGTTCAAAATATAAAATTTCATTTATTTGTTTAATAATATTGTCATCATCGAGTATGATTATTGTTCGTTTATCAGCTCCTGAAAGCGCGCCATCATCAGTAGAATGTACAGCTATATCTTCGACATCGCTGCGAGTTGGCTGGCAGCCGATAAATACACCACGGCATGGGACAGAAATCGCTGGTTATATCATACTTTATAGTACCGAAGGTATATGATCTATCAGCTTCTTATTACTTAGTTATTAGAGTACTATTGAATTGAAAGTTTTTTACGACCTCGCTAGCTGAAAAAATTACTGAAACGAGATAAATAATATGAGACGCGAGTTAATAAATAAATCGCGTTTAATAAATTCAGTTAAAAGTCTGTAATTTGTAAAAATAGTCATTGCTTAATATCATATTTTTTCTGTTATTAAAATAACTGTTTTAAGTTGTGATTTCTGGTAGATCTTACGTATACGAGAAATAATTAAAGAACAGATATTGAACTAATACTGATCTTTTATTATAAGGACTACAGAATTTATACCATCACAAGGCTATAAAGTTCATTCGTTGTTACAACATGTTAATATAGAAATACTAACTGCGCCCCGCGGTTTCATCCGCGTAAGTCCGTATCCTTCCTACGGAATATCGTGTTAAAAAGTTGCCTATATGTTAGTCCAGTTGTCCAGCTATCTACGTACCAAATTTCATTGCAATCGGTTCAGTAGTTTTTGCGTGAAAGAACAACAAACACACACACATCCTTACAAACTTTCGCATTTATAATATTAGTAGGACTAGTAGGATTGTTTTATTTTTCTTTTCAAATCCAGCACAAAAATATATGTATCTTTCAGATAGTTATCTGTTTCAGATACCGATTGGCAGAATCAAACCTCTTTACATACGGAGCAATATATTCAGAATTTGTTAAAATACACAAACTATACAATCAAAGTTGCTGGATTTTCTAGTTATGGTGCTGGGCCGTTTTCATATCCGATAGTATGCACTACGTTACAGGATGGTAAGTTTAGGGTGTTTTTTATTAATATATTTATTATTATTATTTATTATATATTTCATACAGAATAAATAATGTGACAATTTTATTAAAACTTGGTGTTCAATTTTTTTATTATTTATGATGATATAACGTATCATTTAAAAGATTAGATATTTTTGCTTGGGATATTTTTACAAGTATTGCGTAATCAATTCTAATAGCTATCACACTTGTTCTATGTAAGATACTCCTTCTGGTTAGTAAATTGTCAGGAGGTCAAACAAATGGCACGGAATTAAAATTATTTCGTCCAGTATATAAAAAAAGTTCAATTCATGTTGATGTCCCGCAGAGATCTGTATTTGGTCCACTGCTATAAAAAAAAAAAAAGAAAATTTATTACTTCCGCTACATTGAAAACTCATACATACAAGGTATCTTATAAATTAGATACACTACAAGTTTCTCGCCCATCATAATTAGAAATAAAGGCTACAGCAATTTCTCTTATTTTATACAGTACCCAGTCCACCAGCAGATATAAAGGTTCTAGTGCTTTCGCCGACATCACTGCTAATAAGTTGGAAACCACCAGATCGCCCAAATGGTGAAGTTATATACTACACTGTTTATGTAAAACCAGTTGGGTAAGATATAAGCATTTCTTCTACTTACTGTATTGATAGTATTTTCTTGTGTTTGGTTTTACGCGAGTATTATACATTTAGAAATTAACTAAATCCCCGTGGTCACGGTCGCTGTAAAGTGTTCAAAACGTCGGGTTAATAATATAATGAATAAATCGCGTTTAAAATCCGTTGAAAAGTTTTTAATTTCTATACTGTATTGATGTCTTCCTTCATCGACTCGAGGCGATATGTGCCGAGAAATTTAATTTATGTACTGATTGCTAGTCTAGCCTTGCATTTGCCAGGTCTGTTTAAAATCAGACCTTAACCACTTATATGATATACTAGCTGTGTCCCGCGCTTTCACCCGCGTAAGTCCGTATCACATAGGAATATTTGGATAAAAAGTTGCCTATATGTTATTCCGATTGTCCAGCTACCTACGTACCAAATTGCATTGCAATCGGTTCAGTAGTTTTTGTGTGAAAGAGCAACAAACACACACATATCCTTACAAACTTTCGCATTTATAATACTATAGTAAGATTGTTATGTTAAGGGGCTCTGGTGAAGCAGTGATGACCCAAAAAGTGGAAGCCAATCGCAACACAGCTGAAGTGAAAGATTTAAGTACAGGACGGACTTACGAAGCCTGGGTGTGCGCCTCCACTCATGTTGGAGAAGGGCGGGCTAGCAAACGACTAACACAGACACCGACGCATAGAGGTAATACTCAGAGCAAAATAAATGGTTTATACCTATACACAATTATCGGCCCCTAAAGTAATTTTTTTTAGTATAAAAGTCTGAGCAACCAACCTTGGGCTACTAAATGTGGTACAAAATGTCAATATACCTTCTCGCTTCTTCTCCTCCTTAGTCTATAGTGATTAATGCGTGAGCGTATAACTGAGGAGTTCTATTGATTTTTTTTACTAAATCATAATACATACAAAAATAACTTTATATGAAGTAATAAGACAACCAAACAGAGTTTTTGTAGAGGCGTATCGTCTGCATACGATCTTACGCCCCTCCAAATGTTCATGGGCGGTGGTAGCGCTTACCAGCAGGCGTGCCACCAGCTCCATTGCCGATGTTGACATAAAAAAAATACCTTACAATGAAAAATTTTATTAACTGTCAATACAGTCGTCGCGGGAGTATCATCATTAGGAGGGACAGTATCAGTGGGAGCAGGCTCGTCCCTCCTGCTACGGTGCGCGTGCGTGGGCTCGCCCGCCGCGCGCACCGTGTGGTACCACAACCACAACATCATCACCCACCACCCGCGCTTCACCAGGAACCACGATGATACCCTTCTCATTAATAGTAAGTTTATAGTTATCTTTATTAAGTGTATATGTGATATTTATTATTTGATTACCTAGTCCCTATTATTAGTTATATCAAATTTTATTGGTCATTTAGCCTCGTGTTATTTAACCTGCCTAAAATAGAAACAGAAATGGAATTTATACTTTGCATTCTAGCGGATTACTAGCGGTTCGCCTCGGCTTCACCCATGATACGTTCACAGCCTATAGCATTCAGTTATCATGTAAAAATCTAACGGTGAAACAATTTTTTCAAATCGGTCCAGTGGTTTCTAAGTTTTGTGCGTTCAAACAAACTATTGAGCTTCTTATATCATTGTATAGATTATGTATTGTTACAGATATTGACGAATCTCTAAGTGGCAATTATACCTGTCTAGCAAAGAACTTGTACGGTTCAGATTCAGTAAAATACACAGTTATAGTTCAACCATTACCAGACTCTCCAATACTCAGGGCGACGCCATATAAAGATTCAATTTTAGTTGAATGGGAACAACCGCACTATCCGACAATGAATAGATCTTCGATCCAGAAAATATGTGAGTGAGGTGTTACAATTATAAAATTTAAATTTAAATTAAAGTATATGCTTCATCGCCCTAAAATTTAAATGATTTTTTCTTTGTTTCTATTAATAATTATTATTTTTTTACTTTTCTTTTAAACATAAATTGGAAAAATGAAATTACAAATATTATGTATATCAATTTATGGGAAGTCACTGTCTTCTGAGTTCTGAAGGCAGAGCATCATTGTGAATTTAATATTTCTCCTTGCTAATAAATAAATACATTTTATTTGTTTGATTGATTTCAACTCGTTTCTAATGATGATGCATATGTAATTTCCTCTTTAGCTTTGTAAACTTATGTCAGTATTTATGAATGAAATTTAGTTTCCAATTACTTCCCGATTAATGATTAATTTTCACCACTTAAAATCATTCTTATATTTTTATTTTTATTTATAGCCTATAGCTTGACATGGAAGGAAGCGAATGGCCCATGGCAAGAAGCATGGGCTCATAATGAGTTACCGAACTTATCAAATTCACAAAAGCACACATTATCAGGTCTTAAGTGTGGCACGAAATATTCTGTAAGAATAACTGCCACCAATAAAGTGGGTACATCCCAACCTGCATACATGGATGTGAATACTTTGGGTAGTGGTATGTATTTATTTGATGCAAATGATTTATCTAACGTTTAATTTAGCAATTTTTTCTGATTATTAGTTTCTAACGTCGTTTTGATTTTAAATAATGAGTCTTTAAAAGGTTTCTTTTAAATCGTAAAACTAGAAAACAAAAGAAATTTGGCCCACGTTTTTCTTTTGTCCTTGGCGCCATTTTAATCCCTGGGTCACTCACGAACCCATATCATTTAGGATTTATTCAAATCTTTCTGTTCCCAGATAATATTGAGTCATTGGATTTAGAATTAGATACATTAATAATACGACAGCCTATTTTTCAGCCAGATTTTTCTCATTATTAAATCGTTTTATCACGTTTCATAGTACCAATACCGCCATCATCAAATGAATGGTTATGGAGTAACAGTACACATGTTTACATTCAATTGGCGGGCTGGGAGGACGGTGGTTGTGATATACGCTCTTGGGATGTTGAATATCGCACTCTTGGGTCACGGTTATGGACCAGAGCGAGGAATACATTGGTACGTAGTGATTATACAGTTCAAGTACAAAAAAAAGTTAAACCTTATACGAAGTAAATAGTCTCTTGTATTTTGTACACAAGAGCGACTTTATTTGCTACACAGCAATCTCTGTCAGGCAAGCTGGTAGGTAGCGAAATATCAGACATCATCAGAAAAAAAGAAAACAATACTATTATATTATAGGTGTTGAGAAAAATATGAATTTCGTGGAATTGTTTTCGAGTTATTCTTGCTTATTATACAAAGAAGTTGTTTCTACATTAATTGTTGCTGTTAATCATTTTTGCTTTAGAATTATAATTTTTCTCCGAATAAAAGTTAACAAAATCAATATATATAATCGCCATAACAAAATGGGAAACAAATATCTCTATCAAAAATCCTTATTTTATTACTGTGTTAAATTCATATTATTTTGTCTAGAATTGAAATGGGTCTTTAGGATTAGCAACAGAAACTCCGTCGGTGCATTTCAATTCAAAGTAATCTTATTTAACAGACGTATGCAGATACAAGTTGGAATATGCCCCTGTACCAAGCTCCCAGCTATCGCTCCAGTTCGTTTGCGATATCAGATCTGTTGCCTGGTACGTGGTACCAAGTCCGTATAACCGCTTCGAACGAAGCAGGCAGTGTTAGCAGTATTTATAATTATGCAACCAAAAACTTGGATGGCAGTAAGTATATAGATATTATTTTGTCCTTGATATACTTTTTATTTTTCTACATGTTTTCCGCCCGCGGCTTGCCCACGCAGTCTAAGAAAATAAGATATTTCATTCTGGTAAAAAGTAGACTATTCTTTCGCCTCCTAAATTTTTCTAGACAGGAATCGCACCGTTCCAACGTGAAAGAAGGACAAACAAACAACACCCAACAAACTTTCGTATTTACAGATAATTATTAGTTCATTCCAGTACGTCTTGAATTCTCTGAATATTTCAATTTTTTTATCAATCTTAGAATATTACGTATTTTAATTGAATATTACCTCTTTTAGGTGAAGTCGGTCCACCATCAGAGATGTTTGACTTGAACATGTTTGTAATAATATTCAGCTCTGTACTGTTATTGGTATGCCTCGTTTGCTGTGTGTATATCCTACTGAAGAGACAGAGGTATGAAAATATTAATTGTCATATATTATAAAATGTAACATGTACATTTGTATCTTGTATACAACTAACGTTGCTATCACGACTTAGTTTTGGGTCACATTCGAGATTACGAATTTTTAAAGACTGAGCTATCTCTTTCTTATTTCTCCTCTTTATTGCCTAACGTTTTCAATAAACGCTTCAACAGATTTTCTTCATATTCCAATAGAGCTTGAAAAACCGATATAATTTACATCACATCTTAACAGTTTCTTCATTCGTAGAAATGGTAACTTCACTCAATACAGGGACTCCATAACTATTGATAACAAATCAGAAAGTGGTAATATTACCACTAATAATTCGCACGGCAACCTAGCTGCAAAAGAAAATGCTCTGAATGCACAAAACAGGATTTACAGCACACCAATACCAGTTCGAAATAATAGTAAACACGGTAAGTATGCTTTTGACCTTAAATATCGTCAACCTAAATATTTTCCTAATGAGAAATTTTGATAGAATAGAAAAAATTTGATCACGAGGCGGGATTCGAACCCGCGTTTTTTGCCAAACCGTAGCAGTGCCTAGCCTCTCGGCCACCCGTGATCCCGCCACAGTAATAGAATTGCTTCTACTCTTTCACTTTTTTGTGTCTAAGGGACAATCCCCATCGATACAATATTGTAATCATTGAAATATTGTTTCGTTTTGGTTGTGATGGTTCTCTTATCATCATATCTGGCGTGGGAGCGGGCGTTTTCCATACTTTCAAAATTTCTCATTTATAAAGCATTTCAATGCTATTATAATACTACAAATTATAAATGTTTTCCTAATTCTTATCCTAATCCCCATCATCGTCACTATCTCTTTTATCTTCATCCTCATCCTTAAACATAATCTAACTCTATACATTTGCCATATGACCAAGATCATTATTGTTCTTATTTTCATCGTTGCCATCACCATTGCTATAATCATCCTCATTTCCATTCTTACATTGGTCATACGTTGTGGATACTTACATTCGTCATTATTATATTTCTTGGTTTTACCCGTGGTACATATACTTTTTGATCCACGAACACGTACCTTCTTATGATTTTTTCAAATGTTTTCTGTCTTCTGTCTCATATTATTTATTAGTATAAAATAAAAGAATATTAGTAATCTCTAATTCTTATCTTGTTCCGTGTTTTAATGTCTCTTCAACAATCAAGGTGTATTAATAATTAAGATAATATTTTAATGTAAATGTCAATGTTTAACTGCAGATTTTCTTGCCGGCTCTTCTCTGTAGAAACTACTTTTCGAACCGGTGGTAAACTATGTTATGACGATTCAAAAGTTCTAGAAGAAGTTTAATTGAATAATTAAATGTTTGAGTTTGAGTTTAACAATGATGATCTTTTTAATACAGAATTATACGAAATAAGCCCATATGCTCAATTCGCGGTTGGCTTCAGAACATTTGGACATATTGACAACCAAGATCCACCCAGCAGTCACCATAAACACAAATATTGCGATACAGGTAAATTCAAATAAAAGAGTTTGTATAAACTTCAAGCAATGGTTCACGTTCTGTTCAAGAAACTTTTCTCTAACGCAAAGTACACTTATTTCCTTTCCGGATAGTTTGATATTTATGATCCTTCTGCAGATAGTTGAGACCATTTGATTTGACTTAAATGATTATTTGTTTAGAATTCATACCTTTTTCTGTTATTCTTTTGATATCAGAAAGTGTTTTAACTCAACATTATCGTACGAAAGCTTGTAAGTAATCTCTATAACTTGAAGAACTTTTTAACTTCCCAGAAATGAAACACATCTATGTTTTTACAGAAACTAGTTTTCAAATGTGTTCTGAGTGTGAAGACAGTGATACCGTATCAAAATATAGCGTCTCGGGCAGTAAATGTTCCAGAGGTAAGTACAAATATAGCATTTACATATTGTAGTTAAGTATAATTATTTTTATGAATGTATGAAACTTTTTTAGCTTCATACATTCATAAAAATAATTATATAACTTTTTTAGGTTAGCACGGTCATAAAATGGGTTAGCTTATTTCTACAGAACCATAAGATTCCTCCTTGATTCGCTACAGACCGTTTTTTTGTCTCTCATTTTGAAATTATGAGTCTTTTCCCCTTTCTTGTATGAAAAAGTGTGAACCTTTTTTTTCAACCATTCACAGAGACGTGTAGAACCCCACATCATAGGTAGCTAAGAGAGAAGACACCAAGAGTATTGAATAGGAAGAAAATCTGAACCATGTACCTACTTATCCTGTAAATTAAGGTAATATGAATTTATTAACTGCAGAGCTGAGTTTTAAGAACTTTTCACACTTAACTTTATCTTATTTTTTATGAAATGGTCATAACCAGCTTAAGTTTAAATGAAAAAAAAATTTGCTGTTTTTTTTTTTTGAAAATATTACGTTTTTTTTTTATTTTGATTGTTTAAATCCATAAGTATTGGGCACCTTTAGAAAAATTCCCTTTAGATCATTGGGTCTATATCGATACTTGACTGTCTTATTTTATGTATATTTAATTATCTTACAGGATTCACTACGGCCGTTATTACTAAAGAATTCAATGAAATAGGTTAACATAATATAAATAATTAAATTAGCTGTGGAAGCATAATACGAATTACGTTAAAATTGAAATAATTTGCTCATTATAACATAAGCGATACAGAATTATACTCATAGAACATTATCATTGTATTCTGACTTAATGCTTTTTTAAACTCATAAGGTCGATTTTTCAATCCTTAGTTAAAATTTATCCATCAAATATCCTATTAAACTACCATTTCAAAATGTATTCTAATTATCCGTCTTTAGATTTCACAGGTGACATTTTTGTATTGGTGTCTAATACCTACTTCGTAGGATGAATGTGTTTTAAACAATTATTGAAAAATCGGCCCTAAAAATTTTTAATTTAATTATATAAGTATACTGTGTAATATGTGGTATATTTAAAATAGATGGAGCTTTATACCGATAGAGTACCTTTGTCTCTCAAGATTATTCGTAAATTCTGTTTAATAATCTAATGGGCACTTTGGAAGTGAGGTGAAACATAAAGAAAGTTTTACTCCCGACTATCAGTATTTCGAATTGTTGAAAAAACGTTTATCGATTCGACTGTTTTTGTGTTTGTTACCTTATAAATTTTTTATGAGTTTTATGATCCTTCGAATTAAAGCTGGTGCCTGCGGGTCTCATTTAAGTTTGATCTAGTTCTGACAATACGAAAGCGCTTATTTTATTTTCTCCATCAACTGAATATGGAAATATCAGGATTATAAACTGATGTGATGTAAATGATTTGACGTCTTTAGAAATTCACATTTATATTAAATGCCAGCGGGGTCGTTAAAAGTATGTTATTATTAAAAAAAAAGTCATTGTTAAAAGAAATGAATTCATTGTTAAAGCTTCATTTGATATACTACGTCATCCAGTGAAGGGCTGCTATAAAAATATTATAATAACTATAACAATTAGGTTATCTTACATTTAGGAGGTTCAATGACATAACAGATGTTCCAAAAGACGAAGGATATCAACCCATGGACGTGATTCTTTTTGTGTCTGATTAGAAATTGTTGTGATCTAGTCCTATATTACAATTTAGAGTGATACTTCCCCCCTACTGCCAGCAATGTAGATTTTTTTTGTATAAAATAGTGATACTTTCCACCTACTGCCCGCAATGTTGTTTTTTTTTTATAATATTTATTGTTAAATTAGATTTTTTCGTAGGTATTTATTAATAACTGTTAATTTATTTATATTACAAATAACACACAACATATAATATTGATTGTAAATCACAATTTTTAAATCTAGTTAATCTTTTTTTTAACCATAAAAATCTGAAATACATTCATTGTATATTAAATATTTGAATCAGTTGTTTAATGAAAAGTTCTTGAAAAGAAACCTACATACTTATAGTATAATTTATTAGAACCAATTTCAATTTCACATAATATGCAGTAAAATTAATATTTTGACGAATTATGTAACTACGTTTTATGT
>NC_052126.1:5179822-5189934 GCF_012273895.1 Zerene cesonia
TATTTACCCTAAATGGGAATCATCAAATCATTGTAAATAATATTAATTGATATCATTAGATTAATAATGTGCCAATTGTTTATTATTTTATTAAAATATGTATAGACCTGTTATAATTATAGTTAACGATTGCCATACGTTTTAAATAATTATTGTAAAATTTTATCTTACAAAAGACTGATGTATTAGTTTTTATTATAATCGTTTAATCGATAATAAATGTAAGGAAAGAATTGTGTTTTATTGCTAACTAGCTTTTCTCCCGCGGCTCTTCTCGTGTAGCCGTATATTTCATACTTCGTGTATTTTCAAAGAGGTAGAGATATTTTTACATACTTCAGATATCACGACTGTTTATCATAGTAGTATAATATCATGTCGACTGTTTATCATAGTAAGAAATCTATTCAGAAAACTTTTTTATGACATAATCGACAAAGGAGCTGGTCTCTGCAAATAGATTGCCGGAAAAGGTGTGGAAAAAAATGACGTTTGAGGAGAAGGAAAGGACTGGGAAGGGTAAGGAAAAGGACACGGGCCTCCGTATTGTATTTTCCTGTCCTATCCTATGATCTCTGAATGACACATTAGGGAATTTATGTTTATTCCCCGGTTACATGAATGAATAGCCCTCTAAAAATTATTGTTGCAAATAAAATCTACCTAATAAGGAGAACTTAATGTCAATCTTTCACTATATGAAATTTTGTCTGTCAAATGGGTTTTTTACACATACCTACTAGCCGACAAACAGAAAATTATATACCATTGTTTTCGGGTGTTTTGCATAGCAATAATATTCAACATCCATATTGCTTAGCAATTACTTTTTTAAAAAATATTTGATGTACAGAAATAGTCTAGTTTAGTTTGTATGTGGTAGTCGAGCACGCTTCGGCACGAATTGGGCCAGCTCGCACCGGGGAAATACCACACCCCCACAGAAAACCGGCGTGAAATAGCATACTGCTGTGCTTCGTTCGGTGTGTGGGGAGCCGGAGACACATATCCTTTTCCTTACCCTACCCAGTCCTTTCTTTTATTCCTCTCGACAATCCTTTCTTCATCCCTTTCCAATTTGAAGTCAGCAATGCATTTGTATAGGCGTAAGGTCTGTCGAATTTACGCCTTTCCAAATGTTCATGGGCGGTGGTAGCGCTTACCATCAGGCAACCCACCAGCTCCATTGCCGACGATCACATGAAAAAAGTTAGTGTAGTAAAACACTAACTTTTTTATGTATAGATGTATAGATATTACCCACACAAATAAATGAACCAAACAGCTCACATATTCTTGATTTTTATGTATAGATGTATAGATATTACCCACACAAACAAATGAACCAGGAATTAACCGAACAGCTCACATATTCTAATCAAAACAACCACAACAATCCGCTTCACGTAAACGGAAACAGTCGAATGCCAACAAAACAATTAAACTACGCCCCGGAGTAATTATTAGTTTCGATTCAGTTGGCAACTAACTTCAATATGCAAAGATGGGCTGGTTTAAACCGGTTTGTTTTGGTAGTGTGGTCTATGGATGTTGAGGTAATGTCGATTCAACACCTGGGTTCATGCTATATAAAGAAATCTGCCTTCATTACGTTGTAGATAGATATTTAAAAGTTCTTTAGATTGATTTTAGAACAAAACTTATGTCGTAAGTAATACTACTAATATTGTAGTTTAGTATTATTGTAAGTATATAGGTTTGGACGTTTGTTAATCTTTCTCGCGAAAACAGCTTATCGTATATTGTATGATACAAAGATAGATTAGAGTCTGGATGGTATAGTGATTCTTTTTTCAAAGCATACATTTTGTAATGATTTGCTGTCTTTATTTATATACTAGCAGCGCCATGCGGTTTCTCCCTGAACAAACCTATAGTCAATAGCAAGGATTTATACAGCTCATGTATTCTCTTATAAAAGTTATTCACTATTGTAATGTTTAAAATTCATTCAGTAATTTTAACGTGAATGAGTAACAAACATCCAAACCTACTACAATATAATCCATCCAAACACATAAGCCATCCATACAAACTTTTGCGTTTATAACATTAGGATAATTCGTAGGTCACCCGCCCTCCTACATCTCTTTTTATTATAGTCATAGAAAACCTGATACTATATTGGCTTGATCGGAAATCGGTCACAGAAAGATGTATCACATATTAGCGCCATACCTTAAGTGGATTAGAGACATTTCTGCACATCGCGCCTTAGACATTATATTTGATGTCTCCTGCAGAGAAATGTATAAATCCATTTGAATATATAGGCTTTAACTAACACAATATTCATAGTTTGGTCATAAACGCAACAATATAATTAACTAGCTGCGCCCTGCGGTTTCACCCGCGTACGTCCGTATCCCGTAGGAATATCGGGATAAAAAGTTGCCTATATGTTATTCCAGTTCCAAGAGGTTCTGGGCTCAATTCCCGGTGGGGATGCACAGAAAAAATTGTCTCAGTCTGGCTAGACGCAGAAGGCTGATCACCTATTTGTCCGTAAAGAAAATCGATCAGTGAAACAGATGTACAACATCTGCTCCATACCCCGCTAGGGGACACGGGACTTCATTTTTTAAATCACGTTAGAAAAATCAACCCAAATAACTTTAAAATATAGCAAACCTATAAATCATACCAGTGTAAATGACGTAATAGCATAGCGTCTGTTAATGTTAAAGACACTACACACCCCCGGTGTCAGGAGCAGATTGTTTATTGACGTTATTTACGTGGGTGTCGGCTTGGCGCGTGTGAAGTGTCTCAGTCGCCCGCTAAATTTATATAGTCGTATAAAGTTGACCCTTGACATGATCCAAATGATTTCGAAAATTTATGCATTCATTTAAATATATTATGTTATATTTGATCAACTAACTATCTATCTAACTATCGAAAAATTTTGTGATATAAATTTCATGTCAATAATTCTGTGAATAAATTATATCACAAAAGATTTAATACAGGTGGTGAAGTGTACCTACCTATTAAATGACGCAGTTGCGCGTTGGTGGAGGATGTGAGTTCGATTCCACCACTTAGATATTTATATTTTCATAATTTAACAATTGGGTGTCTATTGTATGACATACCTAAAGGATTTATTTTCACCTATTTATTTTCTCTTCCAAAAATATCTAACGAATATTATTGTTATTTTTAAAATATCTTAATAAATATAATCAAATCTGTTCACTATGTGCAGTTTGCAGCTAGTATATATCCTACTAATATTATAAACGCAACAGTTTGTAAGTATGGATAGATATATGTATAGATATTTGTTACTCTTTTACGCATAAACTACCGAACCGATTTCAATGAAATTTGGTACGTAGATAGCTGGACAACTAGAATAACACACAAGCAACTTTTATCCCGATATTCCTACGGGATATAGACTTACGCAGGTGAAACCGCGAGGGCCAGCTAGTGTATGTACATAAATATATACTTAGTACGTTCATACATTTAAATTAAAAAAATCAACATTACAATTGAATTTTCGATTCGGATCCCAACCCATCCCAATATCGGCATGTATGGTCAAGAACAATAAACAACAAGTGATCCTTTTCCCCTTTCTATTTATTTACGGCATGGAATCATTATCTTAGCCACACAGATATGACTCAAACCTAATTTACGGAGTTAGCGAAATCCAATATAACTTTTCTGATTAAAGTTATATGTCGTTAATAAGTACGTGGAACTTTGTGATTGCTAGATAACTCAAAATGACATCCGTTTTATGGAAACCTTCGGGCGAAATTATATAATCTTCGGGATAATAAATTGATTAAGAAGTGTACTTCAATATAAGTATCGTGTTTATGGTCATTTGATTGATTTTAAAAGAGCAACTACAGAGTTCTATGTTTAGCGCCTTCCTAATCACGATTTAAGGGTGCTTTAAATAAGTCTAATTGAATATTACACACTCACACAAACGCGCGCGAGCGTGCACACGCACACCCAAAACGACACGTCCAACTTATAACACCCCTCTTTTTGCGTCGGGCGTTAAATACATCCGTTTGGATTAGTATGAAATTTGGCACGAAGATAAAACATAGTACCTATAGATAACACGTGCTTTTTACAAGAAAGTCACGCGAGCGAAGCTGTGGGCTAAGGTTAGTTTAAAATAAAAACAACATTTCAATTTAGTGCGGCGTTAAACCTACTGTACCGAAAGGAAACGATGTGACAGGACAACGTGTCCGTGCTTTGAAAATTCTTTGTGACTTAAATATTTTTACCGCTTAAAAACTGTGTAGCTTTTTCAATGTTTTAAATTTTTTTTCAGAGTCCTTTTCTATTAAATTTGATAGTACAGGCACCATCTAATAATCCATATAAACGTTTAACGATGTATATACAGGGAGCGACGGGAGAACGCGTGAGGTACGAGCCTTCATACGCCATGTTGCTAGCAGCTCGGGACACTATTTAAGGGCTGCCACGCGCTTGTTTTAATGTCGTTTTCATTACTATATTATTTACTATTTAACTGTGATAACCGCCGCATTTTTCGGCTTTCACTGCGAGATCACAGGGGTTAAACTAAAACTATATATTGTTTTTGGAGCGAAGATTCTTATCCGGCATTTCAAAAGAGGGCTGGACAGAAAAAAATAAGACCAAAAGTTGTAACGGAACTTTTTGCTATATATAATAAGTCGTGCGGCGTGCGCTTGTTTCCGTCTCTCTCTCTCTCTCTCTCTCTTATATAAGTAAGGCAGTTATTTTCGTTTCGTATTTCTATTTCGCATGGAACAGTTACAATTCCTTCATTAATTAATCGAAAGGAACTTCATTCCATACGGGTCCCTTGACACCTCTCAATTTTATATTGTACCACAGACTAGATATTAGAAAACTGTCATTATTCTATTGAAATGATTATTACTTTATGTCTTATTAAATAGTTCTATCCTAAGTAGGTTCCTATTTACTAAACGAATTTCTTTTTTTTATGTCATCGGTCGGCAATGGGTGGGTCGCCTGATGGTAAGCGCTACCACCGTCCATGGACATTTGGAGATTTTGTCATTGGATAGATAAGCCTCATGAACGAAGTCGCAAATTGAACCTAGTTAATATGGTATTTCGTAAACAATATCCGAACGTGCAAGGGCGTAAGTTGCCCCAATTCTGTCTGTCAGTAAATCTTGTGAGCTGGCTGTGTTACGTAAATTTAGGTTAGAACTAATGTATGAATGTGGCTTCTGGTCGTTTGATTTTGATAAAGCATTGCAGTTGGTAGTTTTTGTATGTCATTCAGTTAATTTATAGCTTTCTTTACTACTAGAATTCCGCCCGCGTATTTGAAAAAAAAAATTTAATTTGAAAAAAAATTGAAAAGAATTCCAGGATAAAACCTATCCTATGTCGTTGTTTCAGGTCTTAAACTGTCTTTGTAACTGTCATCACTTCAATGCCTTAGGCTTTAAGAACCAGAAAAACAGTTATTTTTGTGAATATAATATAAGTTGGTATAATTTCATAAATTTATTGGTCATGTACGCAAATATTTGATCTTAAAATCGTTGATCTTCATGGTTATGTGAGTGGTGGTTAGTAAAATCTTTATCAGCTTTTACATTATTGTCATTGAATTTATTATTTTACTAAATAATGAGTATGACTTTATTTTTATACAACACGAATTTAAATTAACTCTGATTGTGTAAAAACGATATAAGGTTTCAGTTCTTCTCATTCTGGATTTTCTTTCTTTAATTACTTCTTTACTGAAAATTCGAGTAATAGTACAGTAAGTAAACAGAAACAGCTCACTATTTATTCGAATAATAATTGTTGTAAGAATGTTAAATATAAAGGAGTTCATATTTTCCATGATGATACGAAAACATACGTTGGTAGCGTTCTTATTAACTTAGATAGATAGACTGAACATTTATGAAAAGAACACATTAAATACACAACAATTACAATATAAAACAATTAACAAACAAACAAAGAAAAATTAACACACAAAGGAAAAAACAGGACGGAGACAAACGTGCACTGTGTTCTTAAAAAGGGTGTTGGCTCAGCATTAACGTCAGAGTCAATGGGACCCTGACGCTGATATTCTTCTGTTTTTGATGTAATTCACCACTCAGACCCGCATACCATGTGAGCGACACCGCTGGTTCTAGCTAGTAGCTACCAAATACACAATATGCACCGACTATACCAGACCCTAAACTCATATTCTGTTTTATTCCAGCAATTACCCAGAAACCTCTAATGTCAGGACATTTATCACGATCCTTATGTATGAAAGCACTTACGGCTATGAATTTTTCAAAGCCTACTTCCGAGAACTTTGCACCTGCCTTGGGAAGTTAAAAGAGGTACATTTATTATAATAAATATTCAAAAAAAACTTCTAGTAAGCGCTTTCACCTTAATAGTCGACATATTTTTCAACCGAATACGAAATAACTAAACCGTAAATAAACTTTAATTATATTAATATTAACCTATTTATACATGCTATATCTGATTTTATTTATTTATGTGTACTAGTGATCCACTGTGTATTTATTTATATGGATAATATAGAGCGACTGACAATCCAGATGTCGAAAGGGTACCACTGAAAATCAGAGCTGAGGCGTTGATCCTCAGGTTTCATGAGTGGCATCCGTTTTGGCATACGCGGCCACACATTATTGTTCAGTCTAGTCGTAATTTTTTTTGTTTTTCTTTCTTTTTTGATTTATTGTATGCTACTGTTTTCTATTATGATCTGTTGTGTTTGTATGTCTATGTCAAAATAAATGTTTTTATTTCTTTTTTCTAAATTAATATCAAACAAACTTATAAGTGAAGAAGTCATTGCTACGAATAACGTAATTTAAATAGTCATATTTGAAAGTAATACTTACAAAATTAATATATAAAAGTAAAAAATTAGATGTAAAATAAGAGTTCAAATGCTTGTATTTATGTTTCACCTTCAAATTCTTTAATAGGTGTAAACTTTTACACTTGCTTATTAATTAAACATGTAATGTTTATTTTACATTGAAATAATTCATAAATCCTATAAATATCTAACTCCACATGTAATAATATGAAAGCATATGTGGGAACCCAGCACGCTTCGGCACAATTTGGGCCAGCTCCCACCGGGGATGTGTGAAGGATGTGTGTGTGTTTGTAGCTCTTTCACGCAATAACTACTGAACCGATTGTTATGAAATTTGCTATATAAGCCACCTTTTATTATATTATAGGCCTCTTACGCGGGTGAAACTGTGGGGCGCAGCTATACTAGTACTAGTGTAATAAAAATCATCCTACATCTGGTCAAAAAACCATAAATTTAGATTTCTTTTCAACAAGGCATCGTATCGCTCAGTACCTATTATTATTATTAACATTTCAAGTGGTCCACAGAGCCCAAACAAAGGGACTGAATTGTGTCTGTGAGGAAAAAACAGTGTGTTTGCGTAACCCTTGTTGCTAACGAGACGTGTACACTGCGTGTCGTACAATTTAGGACAAACAAATATATATCATAGGACTACATGAAGAGAAAATATCTCGCTTAACAATTTGATCACTTTATTTGTCATTTATTAGGAAAATTAAAAGGAATGTATTGAAATGAGAAGAGGTTAAAATCCTTCACTTAATGATACTAAAAAGACGTATTTTTTTTATTTTTTGTTTTCAAATAGAGTCAGATTATAATTATATTACATAAGTTTATCATTACAATTATTTTATAAATCGGAAATAGACTGTCACTAAATCATTGATAAATGTCCTAATTCCACACGGGCAAAGCCGAGGGGCAAAACTAATATTTTATAAAATTAACGTTACTCTGCGTGTTTAAAACTCCTCATATTCTTTTAATATTATAAATTATGTTATACAGATTAGCGATGGAGATTTTTCTACTTCCATAGATACATATCTATTAACCTATACAAGTAGACTATATAAATAAAAATTTATAAAATAGGTGCAAATCTATTGTCCCAAATGTTATGCACGCAATGTACAGAGACAATTTCTGTTCTCGTTTGTACGACTTGTGACAATTTGAGCTGGAGATAAAGGATTGTTTGTGATATAGGGAGATATGAATATCTGAAAATTAAGATTTCATAATAGCCTAGATTTTACTTCTGAGACTTTGAACACTTCTACGCTACACCATTGTGGAAAAGCTGTGTAATTTCAATAGAATTTCCACAGCTTTACCATACAATAATAATCGATAAAGATAAACAATGTGGGAGTCGAGCATCATCGTCATCATCAGCCCATCAGCAACATGTTTCCACTGCTGGGACACCGGAGTTGAGCATGTTTGGCACGAATTGGACCAGCTCGCAGGTACCACACCCCTGCAGAAGACAAATGAAACAGTAGCATGCGATTGCTACTGTGCTGTGTGCTATGAATTGGGGAATCGTTAAGCCGTTTCCTTTCCATCACCCTTCCCATTCATTTCTTTATACCTGACCTCAAACATTCCGTTATCCCTTAAAAGCGGGCAGTGCATTTTCAGCGGCCCTTGCTTTGATCATGGGTGGTGGTGATTGCTTACCGTCAGGCGTTTATTATAGTTGCTCGCTCTAACATATAAAAAAATCGTAGGGCACAAATACTGCTCACATTTGTTGTAAAGGAATTTCACCTCTAATGCAAGACATTTACGACAGTCCACTGCATTAAACTTCATGACAATGTAACTTAAGTATTTGTTCAACAATTTCATTAATAGTGCTATGCACTAGCAGCTTCCGAGTACTAGTATTTTCTTTGAAATTTCACTACGTTTTATTATTAACGCAAAGTTTTTATCTAGTTTGTACTCTACGACAAAGGAGGGAAAATATTTTATTAGCTTGTCGTTTTTAAAGCCGTAACCTTACAGATCGAAACGATTTTATCTCTTCTCTAATCTGTATTTTTAAGTTTTTGTTATGTACTAATGTTGTGAGAACTAAATAAATATGATTTTTATTTTTATTTTGTTTCATTTTCTGACCGTGTAATATTTATTCTCATATCACTACATGGTATAAAATAAAGTCCCTTCTGTCTGTCCCTTTAACCTTATTAATGATTAAATTTGATTTTGATAAGGTTTTTTAATGGATGCAGTGATTCAAGAGGAAAGTTTATATGTATAACAATATCTATTAAACTGCTCCGAATTTAACGCGTGCGAAGCCGTAGACTAAAACATGCTTTAAGATACATAAATTTGTTATCACGCTACCTAAATGTTACTTAATAGACACATCATGTCCTGAACTATGAATTACCTCATCTATAGGAGCAGTTTCACAACGGCTCCTCTGGATCCTGATTCTGATTTATAAAAAAACATAAAAGAGACTGACTCATTTATCAACCCAGAGCATAATATGAGACGGTCGGGTTTAAATTTGGCATGCAGATACCCATTATCTTATAGACATACAATGATTTTGGTCAAATCTACCCAAAGGGGACAAAATAGGGGATAAAACGGTTATCATGAAAATTTTATTTCGATTTTGCGGGCGAAGCTACAAGTAACAGCTACAAGAAACCCCGACGTTTTAAAGTCGCATACGTCACACCTATTCAACTATTATTATTAAAACGTTTATCATTTCTGGCATAAATATTAGAAATGTAGACGCAAAACTTATGCCAACTTTAGCAATTATCGCAGAGTTCCAGCGTATTAATTGTTAATCACTTCATCCTGCCTCTGACTACTGTTATTTATGGATTAACTTCCATTATGGAATTGAGTCGAGTTAAAAATGAATTTATGAATAGAATATATTTGAGTTATTTCACTGAAAGAGGAATTATAACTTCCAAACTTCTGATAACAAGGAGCCTTTTTGTCATGTTTAAAAAAACGATTTAAACTAATTTTATATTGTATATATCATCAACCCTAATTGTTGTTTTTAGCTATCCTGTCCACAGTATTTGATAAGTGGATAAGTATATCGGATTTATGTAATTTATTAACACGCTTTTTAACACGCTTTTATATTAGCTTCACTTGTATGTTTGTATGTATGTAACTCACACCCGTTTTTCTC
>NC_052126.1:5190934-5216166 GCF_012273895.1 Zerene cesonia
TTAAAAATTATTTTATAGTTTTTTGTTTGATGTGCTTGAAAAGCGTGTTTTTTAGTTTTTTTAAACTATATTTTATTTATTTATATTACAGATAACAGATTCTTATTAGTTTGTCATTATAAATGATAGTGCATTAAAAAAGAGAATCAATATATTAAAAATTTATTAAGAAACGCTGTATAAGGATGATAAATAAAAACTCATCAAATCAAATTGAAATCATGGGAAATTTCACATCAAATAAAAAAGCGTCGTCATAGTTTATTATCGCATGTACGAATATAAATTCTCTATTTCGTAAAAATGAAAATAATTGCTATAGCAACCTTAACCGTATGAACGTCATCATCATGATCATCAGCCCATATATGTTCCCACAGTTGGGAGGGTTCTATGAGGGTTTAGACCATAATCCACCACGCTGGCCCAGTGCGGGTGGGCAAATGTCACGAGTAAGGGCCTTCTTTAAGTTGGACCCATACACAATACTGTCATCAGATGGTCGGGTTTGATATATTAACATAATGAAGAAAAATAGAAACGTAATGAAATGAAATTAAGAACATAGGTACTCTTTTAGAAATTAAAAACTTTTTACCGGATTTTAAACGCGATTTGTTCATTATATTATTAACCCGACGTTTCGAACACTTTACAGCGAGCGTGGTCAAGGGGAGACTGTATTGTGTACAATACTCGCGTAAAATCAAACACAAGAAAATACTAACATAGGTACCCATTTGAAATTTATTATCAGATAGCATTGTAAAGTGCTAAACCATACAATAACTAGAGAATAAGGCGATTTGCGATTTAGTTTTTGCTTATTATCAAAGACGTCTACTTCTCAGTATACATGAAAACGTGTTTTTTAATTGTTTTTAACTTTATAGTTTTCACTATTCATTGTACATTCGAATAGCAGTTGAATTGGTTGGAGAACATTAGAAAAAAAATAAAAAGATTATTAGGAAGGACGAATATTAAATTTACAACAATACTCTGCCTTCAGAACTATTCTTTATTAGTTAGTTAACTATTAGTAACTGTATCTCCTAAGGGTCACTCCCTTTAACTTCATATAAGTACATAATATTTGGACAATTTTTGTCAAGATTCTTATAAATTATTAACAGATATATTCTAATATTGATGTAAGTAATATTAAATGGTCCATTTATTACTATTATATTCACTATAACGGTATTTATTTAATAATTTCTACCCTCAAGTGGTGTTGGCAGAATATCAGCGTCAGGGTCCCATTGACTCTGACATTTATACTGAGCCAAGACCCTTTTTAAGAACACAGTCCACATTTGTCTCCGTCCTGTTTTTTTCCTTTGTGTGTTAATTATTCTTTGTTTAAATATCTTATTTTGTATTTGTCGTGTATTTAATGTGTTATTTTAATAAACGTTAAATCTATCTATCTAATACAGTATCTCTACAGTCCGTATAGACTATGGATGTATTCCACCGTATGCAATGGATACCAGAAAATAAATCGGAGTGCTTAGGTTAAACCCAACCGGTCTGACCAAACGCGAGTGAATTTAACATCTAATTTCGTTAATGTTATCGCTTTTAAGATATACACATAGTTCCACTAAGATATTTCTCTACTTTCGTTTGATTTAAACGATGAGTATGTAACTCCAATTTTTCGCAATCTGTATCAATCTTGAGAATTTCACGTTAGGCCTTAACCATTAAGCCATCACTACTATTACAAAAAACTTAACTCTAATAGAAAAGCGCAATGGAATAAAAGAATTGCTTTCATACCACACGAGCTCGCGAATCAAATGAAACATACCACTTTATTTGGCAAAAAATTCCACGCATCCCTGATCCTATATCTATAACACACAAACGAGGAATTCCATCGAAAATTAATAGCCGGAGTAATGTATCCTTGAGAACGTTCAATTTACTTGACGCATTGAATACGTCTTCTGATCGTTGAGACGACAATAAAACGAAAATGGATATTTCTTACGTTAAGAAATTTCTTTGTTGTCAGCTCGAGTTAAAATATTATGGAGACGCGGCTAGAATTATATTCCTGGATAAGTACTGCGTTAATACTTATCTTTAAGTACTTATCTACGTCACGTTGTTGTCTCTGTTGTATCTGAATTAGCTGTAGTTAATCCGATATTACAATTAGCTGTTCAGTTCATGTCATGTCTGTCCGAGTGATAGTTCCAGTAGTTTCTGTAATGTATTGTATATATCGTCACAAAGGTCTGCTTCCTAAGCTATAAGGCATAATCCTTAATGTATAGGATAAAGAATTGTAGAAATCCGTCCCATAGTTTTGTGTGAATACAATGCAAACCAACATACAAAAACACATACATAATTTAATTGGATTAAACAGTATAAAATGTCTGGAAGAGATCGCTACCTAGCGATAAGACCGCCATTTGTACATATTTTCTCTTTTCTTTGTGTTTATCTATTTTTTTCTGTAAATTCTTGTGTGCAATATAGTGTTATCTATCTATATATCTATCTATCTAATAGACATGTCAATAAAAATACTTTATAATATTAGATATCTAGTAATAACATTCAAAATGTTCTTCATCATTCTTGTCTTTGTTTAGCACAACTTTTTCTACTATTTTCACGATTACCCAGTATTATTCTACTATCCTAAAGCCATCTAGAGCCTTCGAGAACGGTGAACAAGTACCTCCAATAACATTAAAACAACATTATTTGTTACCAAGGTTTCGCTTCAACCCCCAGTGGCGCCCAAATCCCAGACCAATATGTTAGGATGTAATCATTTTCGGTGAACAATGTTATTTTGAATTGAACAAAATATTCAGTATAGTTGTATATTTTTATCAATTTTTAATAAGTATTATACAATTTCTCTAGCTACTCGCCCCGGCTCCGCCCAGGTAGTCATGTATAGTAATTTAAATAATATAAACTATTATGTCTTTTAAGTTAGACCAAACTGCACGTGGTGTGCAAATTTCATTAAAATCAGTTGAGTAGGTTAGAAGTCCATCGCGGACAAATGACATGACACAAAATTTATATATTCATCACTCAAACTGAGCCGTATACAAACTTACCTCACGTGTTTATTTCCTGAATAGGAAAATATCTAAAAATCATTTCTTAGCACTGTATAGTAAAAAATATCCAATAGTAGATTGTGCATTATGGACAGATCAGTAATAAATTATTTTTGTTTTATGGTTCCGTATCAAAACGGTAAAATTGGACCCTATATTCGATGTCCGTCTGTGTGTCCGTCCATCTATCACCTGCATCTCATGAACCGTGATAATTAAAGTGAATATTTCTGTTGAACAAAGACGAAACGTACAAGAAAAAAACTAATAATAAAAAATAGAGGTTAAGCAACACATGGAACGCTCAGAAATTTGGTTTAGTGACCGATTTTTTTCGCATTCGCTCTTTGGCTAATTTGTACGGAACTCAGTGTCGCGAGTCCGACTCGCTCTTGACCGATTTTACTAATTAGTAAATTTGTAATTAGTGCAATCGAACTCGAATTAACCATTTGGCTAATTTTATTAAGATCAGACTGTCCTTTAAAATGAATGATAGATGTGTTTCCATTAATTATCCGAAACAGGGAAAAGTTAACTTTATTGTTTGACGTTTGAGTAATAATTAGAGGAAAATTGATGATGCTCTTAACGAGATTGTGATAAAGTTTCAATTTGTTTGACAAATTAATATTGGAAGCATGTAAATGCCATAAAACTATAGAATAGTTAAATTCTATATAATGAATAAAAAAAAAACAAATCCAACCACTTCCTACAAATACGATAACCCAAAAAAGGTTTTGTCTAGATGACGTGGCCTTTACGTAAAAACTACTAGACAAATTTTGATGATATTTTTATTATAAAGCCTAGTAAAGTTTATTCCGCTGCATACATATATACTCGTATTTTTCTTTTTTGAAGAATTTAATTTCGACTCAACGCACGCAAACGAAACCGCGGGTGAAGCTAGTCGATTATAAAATGTGACTAACCAACGAAATACAAAAATCTAATACGTAATAAAAACATATTTGTTTTTCAATACCATTCATTGTAATATCAATACTTTAGTTTCAACTAATTATTTAGACAAAAGAACACTCCAACTTGGGATTTCCAACTTCTTTGAAAATCAGCGCTGCCTCTGCTTTTCAGATGCAGCGTATGCTGAGGTATCTCCACTCATGTTGATAAATTTTAGCTGTAAACTCGATTTTGTGTAGTAGGGAAGGAGTAAACTTAGAGAATTATCGAGATTTTTTTTAATTTTATGCGTCTCCTCCGCACCCACCAATATTAACTGCTCATACCTTCTGGAAGTACTTACCGATAGGTAAGATACCTCCCCCTATTATAAATTGACGCGTTCGAATAAATCCAAAATCCCTCTTGGGTTCCCCTAATCATGTTTCCATATACGACAGCGTGATTCGAGGCGAAATGCTCTTCTATTCTTTCGTGCAAAGAATATAAAAATGAATAATCTAGCTTCTTGCACTGTACTTGAAAACTTCCTTGTATGCTAAGTAACTTTCCAAAGATGATGAAAAGTTCTATTATTTTAGGGAAATATATAAGTGGAGTCCCGTGGTACTGGGGTATGGGGCAGATGATATACATCTGTTTCACTGATCGATTTTCTTTATGGACAAGTAGGTGATCAGCCTTCTGTGTCCTGCCAGACCAGCCACTGCCAGACCCCAGGACCCCTCGATTCTACACTCACGCGTTTACCACTGCACCAAGGAGGCGTCTAGGAGGGAAATATATAATTTACAATATTTCTACAAGCTCACCAGAACTGAACTGCACTTTCAAATACGCAGCGAGTATTTCCCATAAAAATGTCGACATGTCTAAAAATATCTACGAAATTATTTTACAAATTGTGTACAAAGCTTTGTCAAAAGCTCTTGCGAAAGCATTCGTCTATGTACACTTTAATGACTCTGTATCTTCACTTGTTTTTCAGTACAGTTATTTTGAGGATATTTTTTGTAATTTTTAAAAAACGAAACAAGGATTCGGTTAATTTTTACATTTCTTTGGTGCTTATTTACTAGATTATTGTGACAATTTAGATTGTTTATTATTATGTATTATTTTATGCTTGTATTGCAGTTAAAACCCATTTACGCAACAACACGTTTTCCCTAATTAAAACAGAAGATATCCTTAAAAATAAAATTAACAGTTCATTTTTATAAATATTTTGATTCTATTATTTTCATTATAATTTTTCAGAATGAAAATTCCTAATGATATTAAAAGAGGTAACTCTATCTGCTTGTCGCTTATTCGCACCAAAACCGCTACACTCGTTTTTATGAAATTTGCTACCAAGATAGCTTGAGACCTAAATAAGTGCATAGGTTTGATGCATAATATCCCACGGGTAACTATATGGGTTTTCCTTTGATTACACAAGCGAAGCTGCAGGCGAAGACCTAGTCATAACATAAATCACGATAAGAATACTTCACCGTAGACAGTCATATATAAAGCGCTTATAATATAAAAAGATTCTAAATTCTAGATTATTTGTATGTCCTTTCTTAACATTATATAACCATTTTTCAAGTGATTGTACTCTTTTATAAACAACTAGCTCTCCCTCCCTGACCTCACTGGCGATATCTATACCTAACTAAGTAAATCCTACTAACATTGTAAATGCGAAAGTTTGTAAGGATGTGTGTGCGTTTGTTGTCTTTCACTCAAAAACTACTGAATCGATTGCAATGAAATATGGTACGTAGACAGCTGGACAACTGGAATAACATATAGGCAACTTTTTATCCCGATATTCCTACGGACTTACGCGGGTGAAACCGCGGGGCGCAGTTAGTTGATTTATATTATAATTGAGCTATTAACATTTATTGTGACCACCCGCAGCCTCGTTCGTCGTCAAAATAAATGTTCACCATTGGCTACACCTTCATGCGCTTTTTTATTCCCTTGGGGGTAGAATTTATCAAAATCCTTATTAAGTACATGGCTACATTTTAGCTATCTGCATGTCAAATTTCAGCCCGATCGGTAGTATTTTGAAATCGGAAACCGACAGACAGGCAAACGACCGCGGTGGATAGCTTTGTTTCAAAATAGTAGAGATACAATGAATTAAATTATCTGAAATTAGTCTAACTCTACACGTCTTAACTTTACAAGCCCTAACAAGAAAACTCTACACCTAATTTAAATAGCTGACTTGGCTAAAAAACCAGTTCTCAACCACAAAGCCATTCGATCAAACATATCACAATATGGTTGTGTAGAAATGTGTTTGTTTGTGGACAGCTGAGCAAGATTAATTGTCGAGTCATCAATATCCCCACGTCAGGCTTTATTTTACTCACTGTGCTGTCGATATCGCAGATATAAAGACTTTGTCAGATAGAACGTGTTCTCAGCGAGCGTCAGAGTGCTAACCTGACGCCACGGTATGACGCAGAATTGTGTTGTTCTGCGGACACATCGTCATCGCTCTGTTTGATGGTATGTAGTAGCGTTGTACAATACAATTCAGCGTCACAGTGCGGCGTCAGGTTAGCGCACTGATGATAAATGTCGCATGTATCTTGAATGCGAAACGCAAATAAAAAAAGAACTCACCAATCACACTCAACATCTCCCGCTACCACGTAACCAGCGTATCTGGTAACATACACGTATAAAAACAATCTTTTAGTTTCCTAAAGCTGTCTATCTCAAGTTTAATTGTCTTTTGTCTAGTACCAATAGTTAGAAGTGTTTTACATACGGCTCCCGGGGAAAAAGCCAGTATCGTATACAAGATTTTTATGCTATTAAAAACGTCATCTCACCAAACGATAAACTTATTTGCGTCTACAAGCATAATTTGTTATTGAAGAGGCAACATTACTAATTAATACTAAACTAAAAGACACAAACACACACCCACAGCCACCCACACACCCACACACGCACACTCAGTTCTATAATGTAATAACTGATACTGTATACCATAGTACAGTGGGTAAATCAAATAGTAATTAGCGGTGTCAGGTCGCCACGTGACGTTTATCTTTGATCGGATATCGCTTTAATGATAGCATTGGAAACAGTTAGTACCATGTGGGTGAGATTAAATAGGATATAGTCATAAATAGGTTAGAACTATATTATCTGTAGCGATACATTTCTGAATCGCGCAAGCGAATTGTTCTCGCTATAGAGGTATATATACAACTTCAACATCATTTAATTGGGATCTTACAGGCCGTCCAGTCGAGTGTGCTGGTCGAGGATCCTCCCTTTTTCGGTGGAGGAATTCCACCTTCCTTCCTCCAGATATCTATTGTAACTTAGTGGCAAACGTGGTGGAAAAATACTCTTAGCTGTACAACAAGAAATCTGCCAAGACTATGTACCCACTAGCTTTTTGACCACGGCGTTGCCCATGCTTTCAAAGACAAAATCTCTGGGGACTGAGATGTTTTACCGTCTTTTTTTTTTATGTTTTTGTTTTGTTTTTTTTTTAATATAGCCAATATCACTCTCTATCTCTACTCATTCTCTTTGAAACTATGTTTCACAAACGTTCGATAACCTTGGATTTACCATAACGTCTTAGAGCAGTATTTACTAATTCCAGTGTGGGAAAGAGACGCTAGATACCTTACGTACCTCCGTCTTCATCTCACATTTGAATAAGTATCACCTTAAGGCTAACTTCCCTGAACTCTTAAAGTTTCCGTACTGAAAAATAAACATAGTTTTCAGCATAATATAGGCCCAAATATATATTCTCATATATTTCATATGGGTGCTTATTTCCTTTTCAATTGGATTTTTAAGACACACTAAAATATATTTTGTCTTTGGGCAATTCTCAAATAAATTTTCCTCACTGACGCGTGTTTAAACGAAACGGTAGATATATATATGATTCGAATCTCGGAAACGGCTCCGACAATTTTCATGGAATTTAAGGATTAATTTACAAGAATCAAGCAAAAATCAGTCACCTAACTGAAATAAAATATACACGTTATTCAATAGACATAATTATTTATTTATTCAATTAGACTTCTTATACAAACACTTTTGAATCATCATAACATCTCAACTTGTTACCTCAGATTATAATTTGTTTGAATCTGAGCTCGTAGACACTTTATTATTTTTTCATTTTTAACGTCAAAAATATTTTGGCTCGCAGTGATAAATCCGCTTTTTTATGCTTTGGGGATTTGTTAGAATGGTTGAATAAGAGTTGACATTCTAAAGAAAGGATTAAAAACATGATAAGAAATGTTTTATATTGAAAAATACTGAAATAACCTCTTAGTAGGAATCGTCGCTTGAATAAAGATAATCTTTAATTAGTTTAAGGAAAATACAGTTTCGGAGTTTTACCCGGATGATTTCCGTCTCAGACATAAAAACTATTCTATTTCCATTCTCGGTTCTCAATCTATCTACAGAGATAGTTGGTACAGACCAAATTCCATCCAGACGTTAAGACTTGAAAAAGAGACAAACAGACGTATCCATACAAAAAGTTCTGTCGAATGAACTTAAATGTGTATATAAAAAAACCACCTTTTACTACTCATCCTACTAATATTATAAATGCGAAAGTTTGTGAGGATGTGTGTGTGCGTGTGTTGCTCTTTCACGCAAAAACTACAAAACCGGTTGCAATGAAATTTGGTACGTAGACAGCTGGACAACTGGAATAACATATAGGCAACTTTTTATCCCGATATTCCTACAGGATACGGACTTCCGCGTGTGAAACCTCGGGGTGCACCTAGTATTTACCTGAATGGCAAATAATGTGTATAATTGATCTATAACAAGTCAAACAACATTAAAACAAACAAACAAACAACATTAAAAGTCGAAAGACTCGACTCAGATCAATCTTATGTGATCTCCAAATCATGATACTTCAGTGAAGTCTATACTTTTGTTTTTCTTTTAACGACTCTTTGATTAGTTTCCTTATCTTGGGAGTTTTTTGCTCGAACAGACTTGTCCAGTTGTTAACTCAATCTTAACTCGAATTGAAACTCAAACTCAAATATTTATTCATTTAATTAGGACTCTTTGAATAACCTTTTTATGAGATTTAAGAGTAATTAGTTACCATCGGTTTTAAATAGAGACCGTGTAAACAATTGGATCAGAAAAGGTTGATTTTTCGTATCCGTAGAAAAATCATCAGAGTACGAATATTTGACGAATATCTATACTAGCTTTCCGCCTTCGGTTTTGCCTGCGCATCAAAGGGAAAAATTGACAGTGCCGGGGTTTAACCTGTAACATCTCGTCACTGTTGGGATAAAACTGTCCTGTTTCATTTCTCAGAACTTAGAACCAAATTTGATCCAAGTCAAATCATTAGTTTAGAAGAGACATGCTTTCGCATTTATAAATAACTAGGTGCAGCCTCCGCGATTTCAGTCGCGTAAGTAAAGTTGTCTATGTGTTATTCCAGTTGTACAGCTATCTATTATATATCTACGTACCAAATTTCATTGCAATCGGTGCAGTAGTTTTTGCGTGAAAGAGCAACAAACACACACACATCCTTACAAACTTTCGCATTTGTAATATTAGTAGAATATCAGTAGGGACATTGTAAAATATATTATATGATAAACTCCAAAGCGATGATTCCATCTGACAAAAAGTATTCTGTAAGTATTTCAAGAGTTAGGAGTCGACTAAGCAAACAACAACTCCGTTAAAGTTGGGTTCCGACGCCCCACCTCAAACATTTAATCCGTTAAGCAAAATAAATAATAGTCAGAAAACTGGTGCGGAAAGCAGACAAACGAGAACGGAAAATGCAAAACCCGAAATAAATCTAACGCCAAGACGTTGGATCGCCTTCTGTTGATTTAAAATTCCACCACGATTCTTACCTTATCTCGGATGTTACTATTGTTATGATTCTCGAATACTATTCTTTGTTTAGAAAGACAGAAGAAAGAAAGAAAAACATTTATTTCGACTCAGACACACAAATCAAATTGACCGACCCGCGAAGGCGCAAAAAAGAACTAAATTTACTTAATACTAATTTATTGTAATAAAAAATTACATTAAAATTATATCTAACTTAGTTAATTACGTCCCTCCGGTTAAATGTTGGAACCAGGTGTGTCCATCGTCTTCGGCAGGGCGGCGTCGCGGTCGTGGTGATTGCCTTCATACTTTCTGGAACCGCAGGTGTGCGCGATGTCGCAATCGTTACTGGGTACAAGTCCTTACTGGGTGGCCTTATGTATCTTCTTATAATTAATGTGTGTTATATGTACTTAACATACACACACACACAACAGATCATAACAGAAAAAAGAAGCATACAATAAATGAAAAAAGAAGAGAAAAAAAAAACAAAAATTAACGGCTAGACTTAACAAATATGATTATTTCATGCTTGAACTAAAATTCAGTCAAAACTTCTAACAAATATTAATATTATGAAATTAAAAACTTTTTAACGGATTTTAAACGCGATTTATTCATTATATTATTAACCCGACGTTTCGAACACTTTACAGCGAGCGTGGTCACGGGGAGAATGTCACAAACGGATACTCGCGTAAAATCAAACACAAGAAAATACTAAATATTAATATGGTTTAGTTATACTATTATTTGATGGTGTTTAAGCAGTGCTGGCTCAGTGGTCCTGGTAACTGGAACTAATGATGATGTCTAATCCTTTGGTATATATGAGCTATAAAACAATAATAAGAAAAAATATTTGGTCTTAATATGAGGAATTTAATAAAAATTATAATAGTGTCAATCGATTTATTAAAAAACTATAACTATATATATATATATATATAATATATAACGTATGAACATATTACTACATTTGCATTATTATATAAATGCATTCATTTCAGTCAGTCTCCAGTAATTTCACTTCATAGAGACAGTAATACTCCATAGCATGGAGAGAGAGAGATAACTCTATACACAGATCACTAGATCAGTCTTCTGAAAACACATTTTAGTCGCCCTAAATGTTATAATGATTCGAGTTCGAGTTTCCTGCAGTAGAGGTGTTTGAATCACTTGAAATCCAACTGCAATTTGAATTGTAAATTTTACAGCGTTTAATCTGAATCGAGCCTGGATATTGTCGGACTGTGCCGTTATCCTCCTAATTAACGGCTTATAGATGCAGATGGTGAAATAATTCGAACATTTAATGAATTATTATATTGATGGTTTGGAATTTAAAATGGTTTTACTCCGGTTTTGTTTTGAGATTGCTTTGGTATATGTTTGTGTAATAATCTAATATGTACTTATTTAGTGTATATGTCTGTTTGTTTGGATTTTAATTAAATTTGGAACGGAGAGATAAATAAATTACATTTTATTATCTGGATTTTGTTTCCAGGACATTTGGTAAGTATTAAAAATAATTGTATGATCTCGCTTAATGCAAAAAAGTGCGCTTAAAGTCCAAGCAGACAAACGTTTGACGTATTAACCAGTAAAATTTACTAGCTGCGCCCCGTGGTTTCACCCGCGTAAGTCCGTATCCCGTAAGAATATCGGGATAAAAAGTTGCCTATAGGTTATTCCATTTGTCCAGCTGTCTATGTACCAAATTTCATTTCAATTGCTTCAGTAGTTTTTGCATAAAAGAGTAACAAACAACACACACATCCTAACAAACTTTCGCATTTATAATATTAGTAGGATAGGATACGAGGTACAATGTCATTGGAAATGGGATTTAGTCAAAGAAATTACATGTAAATAATATCTTTTCAAGTGTCCTTGAATTAATAGAATCTCGAACCTCCGTTACGATTATCGAATGCGAATCTTGTCAAGCTGTTTGTATTAGATATTGGTGTGCTGTGATGATACTAGAAAATCTCATTTAAATCTTAATAGTGTTGAAAGAGGGTTTCAATAACATGGAATCGTATTGATGCAGTCATTCATTAATTAATAGTTAATGTTAAAACTGTGTTATGACGACTTAAAAGTGCTTCTATTAAAAGTGTTATTAAATAAATGTTTGAGTTTATTACAAAAGCTAATCAAAATTTTATTCAATTTACACAGTTTTTTATGTGATAAACCTTTTTTAATAGAAAGCCCGTAGAAAAAGTTTTTAAAAAGATATATCAATATCGGTTCATCCATTCAAAGTTATGAGATGAAAAACCAAAAAAAAATATAGCGAGAACCTTGGCATTTCTGAAGTCGAACGAAAATGAATATTTGACATTAGTTATATGTTATAAACTAGATTTTAAGCGCATAACGAAATGCCTTTGTTCCAAAAACACTAGAATAAGCCTCCATCCAGGCCTGGATAAAAAAATATCCAATATGTTATTCGAAACCGTAAACTATCTGCATACTAAAATTTAGTAAAATTGGTTTTATGGTTTAGGGCGCGATTTAACTACGGACAATATTTAAATAATTTTTTTTTTTACTACATTATGATATTCATAATAATAATTTTTGATTTTATTTGTTTTATTTCATTAATTTCTATTTTACTTCTTATCTATACCACATCAAGAAAATTATAAATATTATGATGTATTTTAATTAAAGGCATACTAATATAACGAAGTAAGGAAAGAAGCTGGTGCCTGTCCACACAGGCGAGTTCTTTGAACTCAGCCTAGAACGGGTGCCACTTATCACAATTGTTGTAAATGTCTATAATTAAGAAAAAACTTGTTATTTGATAAGATATAAATTTATTTTATTATTATTATTATTTATAATAAATATATATATGGCTCAATAACCAGTCCATTTCTTTCCGTTTTTACTATAGTTGCTTGAGTGGAGTGGTAGTGGGGTGGAGTAGTGGACTCATGGGCGGCCTGCGGCGGGTACAACACATTCAATTCTCTAAAGGGCCTCTGCGTGTTGGACCTGTGTCCACATGTATACACCTTCTAGTTGACGAGTATTATGGAATGATATATATAACTAGCATACTAATAATACTAAATTTATTGTTAATTATAAAGTATTGTGATAATTAATCGAAATAAAAACTATCATATATAGTTGCACCAAATTACACATAAAACGCCAAAGTTCATCAAAATTGGTTGACTTGGTGAAGAGTTTATTAGGAACATACATGATGACACTGGATTTTTATATATTAAGATATCAAGAAAGGAAACGAATGAAATTGCCTGTAATAAAGTTTAACGCTTAGTATTTTCTTGTGTTTGATTTTACGCGAGTATTATACATTTAGAAATTAAAAACTTTTTAACGGATTTTAAACGATTCATTATATTATTAACCCAACGTTTCGAACGTTTTACAGCGAGCGTGGTCACGGGGAGACTCCCTGTAAATAAATCGCGTTTAAAATCCGTTAAATTTTTTTTAATTTCTGAAATTTTAAAATGTATCACTACTATCAGTCCGTAGCTACGCGTCTTACCTATAAATCAATTTCGTTCAAAATCAATCACTGCTCTTAGCCACTCATCACAAAACATTGAAATCAAATGTAAATGAAGATCACAATAAGATGCTATCAGATAGCAATGATTAAAATTCAATAGAGCGTAATGGCTAGCTATCAGCCAGATATTTCGGACGATATTACGGATGTAGGACACGTTCGTATCAGCTAGTTTGCTAGCCTTAATGTTAGGAATGCTAGATTAGTCGGTAGATTTGTATAGGTTATAATTTCACACACGGAAACGTTGTAGAAGGAATGTATGTGATTATTTGTTGTTGAAACCAGTTCATTAGATAATTTGAAAACTATTAAAAATGCGTAAACATCAATCAATCGTTATGTTTGCCATTTATTTTTCGTTTTTTTTTTGTTCCAATTTTGTTTTTGTGTATTTATTGTACTGTTTTTGTTGTAATTGCATTGTTTGGCTTAATTTTTATTTAATTACAATTTACTCTTCTTTTTTTAATTAATCCACGCATATTGCCCTAGCGCTCGCGTCTAATAATACAAAATTGAAGTCTTTGTTTATTTGTTTGCAATAAACTCAGGAACAATAGGACCGAATTCTGAAATTATTTCACCGTTAGATATGCACTTGATCTATGAGTGCTGCAGATGTACCATGGGAGAAGCCCTATTTACTAGACCGCCCCAGCTTCGCCTCTGGTAATATATATCACTGCCTATTGCGTTCCTCTATATATAGACTATCTAGCACTGAAAAAAAAATTGCAAATCGGACCAGTAGTTTCTGAGATTAGTGCGCCTAAAAAAGCAAACAAACAAACTCTTCAGCTTTACAATGTTAGTAGACATGAACATAAACACACCTTTCATTACACCAAAACAGAAATTATAGAAGAAAATCAATCAATTCCCAGATGCAAACATGACTGATGATGCTAAAATGGTTCCCATATCAATATATTAAGTGAAGTCCCGTGTCCCCTACTGGGGTATAGCGCAGATGATGTTCATCTGTTTCACTGATCGATTTTCTTTACGGACAAGTACGTGATCAGCCTTCTGTGTCCTGCCAGACCGAGACATTTTTTTTGTGCGTCCCCACCGGGAATTGAACCCAGGACCCCTCAGTTCTACTCTCACGCGTTAACCACTATGCCGAGGAGGCGGTCTCATATTAGTATATATTAAAATAAAAAAAAAATATTTAAAGCCAGTAACTAAACAATGTATAAACGAAACACAACTAAGGATAGGTTATCCGAGCGATTCGAGCGTGCCACGAGCTCAGGCTACGCCGATTGCAAACAGGCTTTTATTCAAATCCTTATCTAAACGCGAACGATAATAGTTTTTATATATAGTGCTAAAGGGCATATATTTCCATGACAATAATCAGTATATACTTGAAACTAGATGTCACTTACTTATTTGAAATTTAGTAGCACCTAGTTGATATAATATGATTTTTTACGGTGTATATTTTTCTCCTAGAATACTGGGCTGAATTAGATGAAGTTTTGTTTTCAAAATCGTAGCTATATTATTTTATTATATAGAAGTAAATTTCAACGTGTATATTGTAAATCATTATGTATTTATTACTAGAAAGCACAACGTTTTTAATAAATAACGGAATAACCCACGGAAACGGGTACTATGCGATAAAACCACGGGCTGAAAGCTTTAAAGTAAAATTATCCTCACAATGCCATACAAGCATTTATATTCAAATAAATTAATTAATCACATGTTTTTAGATTTATAATATTAAATTATATAAATTAATATGACAACGATCCTTGACAAGATCACACAAAATTGCACGAATTACAAGGTTCTAATTTAAATAGACATTAATTAAAAGTTGACGAAAACAATTTTGTTAAATTTTTATTCATTAAAAATCTACCTATTCTGTGAAATAGAAATTACCTATCCCATATAGTCATATAAAGTCCGCAAATAAATATTTAAACTATACGGACATGTTTCAGTAATTAAAGCATTTGTTATTCATTGGATGCCTTGTTTGTGTGACATGCGCGTGTGCCTATATGTTTTTGAATTTCAATTCACAATTTCCCGCCAACTAATCTACTTTTTTTTTCTTCTGTTCCGGCAAGGGACGTTCTGCTGAATTTAAAAAAGGTTTCAATGCAATTGCTTTTTTTGTTCCCAGATTATTCCATATTTAAAACTGGCATGTTTGAGTCACAAAAAAGAACAAAAAAAGTTTATTTTAAAAATAGCCGTAATCGAATCGTAAGCCCCATCTTTATCGAATATTTAAAATACCAAAGAGAGATATGAATATTCAAGCGTATTTTCTCTGAAAAAAATCGAATCATTTTTTAACGTTACAATACGACATCTCGATGTCAAAGCAGAGCTGACGCACACACTCTCACTTAGCACACACACATCATTAATGCACTTACTGATATCTAGTGAAAGAATTTGTCTCTCTTTGTCTCTGTATTTTGTCAAACGGTTGGAGTGCTCTCAAAATTGATTGCGCCTTGTGAAAATTATGAGTTGTAAATTTTTATTCCGTTTTTATGGACTGTCTCTGTGAAATATACTTATATCCTTTGCATCACTTGATTTAAGTTCATTCATACTGAATGTAGCTAGTATGTTTAATGAGTGCGAATGCATTATTACATATTATTAGTACAGGTTCTATTATCATGAGACACAACTAACGTATATTTATACCTATAAAAAATTATTGTACCTATAGACTATATTCATTAAAATTAAAAATCAAATCTTATCATAAATTGACATTTTTTATATAAATTTAAACATGATTTTTTGGAAATGTTTATATAATTTTCGTCAGAACCTTTTGATTAGAGAGAGTTATTTACAGATTTTCGAAACCCTTCAATTTAATATGAATAACTGCGCCAAATTATAATTCCCAAATAAACATTTATTTCTTTTCTAAACATCGAACCGATAAAATGGTCACAGGTGAGGCATACTTATAGGAGTTTTCTAGAACATTCCAGGCAAAAACCAAGAAACCCCACTAAGTCATTCCAACTGACACTTCCAAATTGCTATAAAATATTGCAGTCGACTGTCGAATATAGAATAAGAATTAGCATACAACGATTCTTTATTTTTCGCTTAGAAAAATATTGGAATTGTGAAAAATTCTGTTTATATTTTGAAAGTAATTGATCCAATATAATAAAATGAAAGTAAATCAACATCTAATATAATAAAATTATCGTGTCCCAGTTTTCGTTGCCATACTCCTCCGAAACGGCTTGACCAATTTTGATGAAATTTTTTGTGCTTATATAGTGTCTATGAGAATCGGCCAACATCTATTTTTCATAACCCTAAATGATAAGAGTTAGGCAGAACAGCGTTTGCCGGGTGCAGCTAGTTTTAATATAAATTGCTATCGAAGAAAAACACAGGGCACCAAAAATGTCTTTCTGAACTGCCTTTCAGTGATGTTTCACTGAATTCATCAGTTTTGTATCACGCTGCTATTTTATTTGTTTTTTTTGGAATTTTTCCTTTATTTCATATTTTGACATAGAAATAATTTTGCCATCATCCATTTTATACGTAACTAGTGATGTTTATTTTCCGTATTAACCTTTCAATTGCCAAGCAAAACGACGTGCTAATGCAAGTGTTTCGCGATAAACAGTTTAAAACCTTGTATTCGCGCTTAATTGACATGTTGGCGGGAATTTTGATACCAACGCCATTTGGCGCGCAGCCAAAAATTTGGCGCGAAATGCGGTGAAATTATAAAGTGCTTTGGCGTTTTAAAATTCGTTTCTTTTATATTGTATTTCGAAAGGGTCAGTGCGATTGTTCGGAGATAATTTGTTGTTGCGATTTATGTTTTATCTAGAGGAAATTTAACATAAAGTGAAGATTTTTACAATGTTTTCACTATAAAGGTTGCATGTAGGTGACATTATAATTACACGCATAACAAAAAATAAAGATAATGTGAAATGTTTTTTGTACTGGTAAAGGTTGGTCAATGGTCACAGATGATTTCAAAAAGTACAATATTGTAGGGAAACTACAATACTAGGTTGTCTCACTCGCTCATAATCTACAGAGTATATATTAGGAAATTAATTAATCCTGGCGATCCTTATCTTTACAATAAGAAACCTCATAAAATTATCTATTGGCACCGCTCCTTGGTACAAACGAGTGTTGTGATCTATCAACGCACAGCCTAAGCCACTGGACGGATCGGGCTGAAATTTGACATGAAGATAGTATTAATGACATAAGCATACGCTAAGAAATGGGCCGCGCGAAGCTAGGGGCAATAACTAGTCTTATGTAATAGTGTTAAGCTACGATAATATTAAATAAACACGTTAAAATGTCAAAATGTTTACTGAACAAAATTTTGCGAAATAAAAACCCAACAAATTAACATAAAACTCCGTTTCAGAAAGCTTTAAAGATCCCAGCTTGACCTAAAATCTAGATGACTAATCTTGAAATTCAGAACATAAATAATTATTGCATTTTGTGTACTAAATTGTCTACGCCTTAGGTTGCCTGGCAGTAAACGCTGTTGAGCGATAAGACTGCAATATGTGCAATGTGTTGTTCGTTATTTCTTTTGCAATAGTACTTTAAATATCCTTAAAAGGAAACTTGTATGTTTGTAGCGCTTTCACGCAAAAACTGCTGGACTAATTCCAAAAAATTCTTACACCATTGGAAAGCTGCATATTCACTGAGTGACAGGTTATATATGTACCACGGGCGAAGACGTAGCGAACAGCTAGTTATCAGTATATGCAAATATGTATATAACTTATTACTGATAAATTTATTTACTTATAATAATGTATAAAATTATGTTTGTCTTTCTTTTACGTACATATTATGAGGAGAGTTAGAGTTAAGAGTGATATTATGATATGAAGATTGTTCTGGAGATAGTTAACAGGCATTGTAGATGTGGCATAGGCATATATAGGCTTTTTACCACAGTGAATCATTTCATTCCTATAGGAATATCCATTCGCCATGTGGAAAGCTGACCGCCTCCTTGGTACAGTGGTTAACGCGTGTACATATAACCAAGGGGTCCTGGATTCCATTCTCAGTGGGGATGTTCACAAAAATGTCTCGGTCTGGCAGGACACATAAGGCTGATCACCTACTTATCCATAAAGAAAATCGATCAGTGACACAGATGTATATCATGGCCCATACCCCACTAGGAGACACGGGACTTCACTATATAAAGCTGTGTTTTCTAATAAAATAATTGTAATGTTTATATTTAGGAGATATCGGAGCATTCTCAATTGGTTTGTGGCAACCAATTTCGGAGCCAAAACTGGGCATCGGAAATGCAACGCTTGGACGACCTGCGTAGATAACATTTCGGCTGTACCATGCACCGTTTGAATTTACTCGCCTTGCGACTGTAAACTTTATTTACTTCTAGAAATTAAATAATTTTAAACGTATTTTAAACGCGATTATTTTATTAACCCGACGTTTCGAACACTTTACATCGAGTGTGGTCACGGGGAGACTGTCTGATGTCATGTCACGTAGGGTTAATAATATAATGAATAAATCGCGGTTAACATCCGTTTTAAAGTCTTTAATTTCTAGATTTATTTACTTCATTAGATAGTATAAAGCAAAGTCGCATTCCGCCGTGTAACTGTATGCTTAGATCTTTAAAATTACACATCAGGTTTTGATGGGGTTTTTAATAGATAGAGTGATACAAGATTATATGTGCATATCATGTGTTATTGCACCCGTGTGAAGATCGAGGGGCGCTAGTAAATAATGAACTGACGACATGTTTGGTGCTTAAACATTAAATGAATTAATGTAATGTAACTATGTCCATTAATAATATACAAATTGATTGAAAAATCTTTCTTTCATATCTCAATCAACTACAAAAACAATGTCAATCAGCTGATTAATTACCCCATACAAAGATTCTCCCAATAGCCCAGCTAGATTTGAATTTCTAAAACTTCAAACTATATAACGTTAGCTTTATAACATTAAATTAACTTATAGATTCTATCACTGACCACATTGACGGCTAAACACACCATCACATCAAACTATCCAAGCGAAGTTGTTTAAAACATACATTGAATTTAACCTTATTTCGACAGCAAACCTTATTCCAGTCCACTCGCGTTATAAACCTGCCTATAGCATACTCTGATACGGTTCGGAATATCAGCAAAGCCCGCATGTTGCTGCGATATCGTTTCAGTACGCCGTACTAATTGGCACGGGCGTACGGGGCACAGCTGTCAAACCACAAACGTGGACTTATGGAGAATGTTATGAGCTATAATACTGTTTTGCGATGTCATATTTAATGATGATTTGTCTTATTACGTTATTACGTGACATAGAAATATATTGAAATGTTAATATCATTTTGTTTTTATGCATGATACGATGTCGAGTCCCGATTTCATTATTAAAAAATCGTCTATGATAAAAAGGAGAGATTGTTTTTTGAGATATTATGTTTTTAAAATGTGGTCCGCCTTATTATATGACCACATCTTGTACCTAAAGTCATATACAATGTTAGAACAAAGTTGTTTGAGATGTAATGTCACGTATGATTAATATGGAGTATAATTAGTTTTATATGACAACATAGTATAAAACAAAGTCGCTTTCTCAGTCCCTATGTCCCATGTATATATTTAAATGTTTAAAACTAGAGTACGAGTTATTCAAGAGGAAGGTTTATATGTATAATAAAATTTATTAAACTACTATTTTAACGTGTGCGAAGCCGCGGGCAAAAGATAGTTCAGTTTTAACGCTTCAGTCTTAACGCTATTTTTGTAACAAACTTTTGGCCATAAAATTATAAGGCGTAGGGTCTAGGGTTTATATATTATTTGCCACTGTCCTCTGTACAATAAAATAGTAAAACAGCATACATCAATAAATGAAGCTAGGAAAATAATGTTACGTATATTTGAAATAAAAAAATTATAAGGTTTTTTGTAACAGCGCCATCTCTTTAAACTTTGTTGCATTAGTAGCACTTCCACCCCTACGTTTAGATTATAATACAAGCGAGTAAAAATAATATTGAATTCGCGCTTGCTATACAATAATATAATTACATTGGTCACATTAATAACATTTGAAACTTGTAAACATATTATTATTGTATTGCTATACCACAGTAAATAGATAAAATAATATTATACAAGCTACAGTGACTAGTGACAACCCATATATTATCTGCTTTTTATTAAAGCGACATCTATAGCAAGCATTGTAAATTAAATTTACGTGACCTTGTTCAATCTAGATGGCTTTTTATGTGTGTTTATGCATGAAACGGTCATACTCGCACTAAGCTTCTACCCCAAAAACAATCTTTCATGTGGTGATGACAAAATTCTTCCAGATAATAGATTGCTAAATCAATTTATCGTTGCTACTTTTTCATTAGAAGGCCGTTAGATGTGACGTTTTGTCTCCCCTATGCCGAAGGTTAGGTTCTAAAACTTACTCCTGTCTCATGTCTGTAGACTTTAAAATTCTTTTTTTATGCAGACTTTAAATTCATTGTGGAGCTTCATTACACAATTCTGCTATTTGTTATTCCACTTAACATTTCTTCTTCGGATTTTTATAGCTATTACATTTCAGGCATCTATCAGGCATTATTTGTAATTCATTACTAAACACAGATTTCATAAGTTACGAGATATTTTTGCGTGAAGAGCATCAAACATCCACCCATCCGTACTAACAAAACTTGGTCTTTATGATATTAGAAGATGATGATGATGATGAATTATATACAACACATTAATTTCCAATTTCCTTGCGACAGTGTATTCATAGAAAGTCTTACTCACACATTCTTTAAAAGAGTATATAAAGATATACATTAAAATACATCGTTTTGTGAAATTTCAAGCTTTCCATCCACTAAATATTATCTAAAAATAATTAATAAGTTGTCTCGTCTTCACTTGAACTGTTTTGTCTATCTGCTAGGTATAATTCACCGACGTTTCCGAAAGGGAAGGATGTATTTGATTCGACTGTATATTGTGTTTGTTACGTCAGAACTTTTGACTGAGTGAACCGGTTATTAATTGGATGGATGACCAATTCATTTGTGTTTATACGGAATCGTTCATTCGTGCCAAAGGCCCATATCCCTCTCCTCACCCTTCCTTTCCATTATTCCTCCCATCAAGCCTTTCTTAATCCCTTTCCAATTAAAATCGGCAATTCATTTGTGGAGGCGTTAGGTCTGCAATCGTCCATCCGCCTCTCCAAATGTTCATGGGCGGTGGTAGCCCTTACCATCAGGCGACCCACCGCGCAGGGTCACAAATCCGACTCGTCCTTACCAATTTATTTATTTATACCTTTTACCTTTAATATAAGTACCGTCCAGCTATTTCTATTTATACACTTCCCTATACAACCTATTTACTATTCAATCCCATACATCCCATACATTTAAATGGGAATCAAAGTTTTCAAAGAGGTATACTGATTGATTCACCGTTCGTACAAAAGTACCTATAATTACTATGTTAAAGGGAAGTTCATTCAATTAGATAAATCTCTCGACCTTAATTGAAAAGATTCCATTTACATATAAACATTATTTTTATTACTTATACAAATAATTAACGTACGTACCTATCAGTTATTATTAATACCAGCTGTTCGTTTTCTGTAAAAATATAATATATCACACTAATATATAAATGTGAATCCGTCAATCTCGCTGAAACTACTGAATGGATTTTGATAAAATTTGTTTTGTTTTCTTTCTTCTTTCTTTCAAATTTGGTACACAGACAGGTTATGGGCTGACTTGGGTGGTAGAATACTTTTTATCCCGATTAAATGCTCCCTTGGGATAAAACAGGAATCTCAGTATCGGGGCGGAGCTGAGACGAGCGTCTAGTTGATAGTAGGTTTTACTTAGAAAACCTTTTTTTAATTTTAATCCTGAATCTCGCATCATTTTAAAACACAAACATTCTCTATTGAACAACGAACAACAAACACATTGAAGGTGGTAGATATTTGTGATTAATAATTTTTCCAAGATTTTCATACTACTAAAGATTTCTTCTTATTTCTTATTTAGTATCAAATATATCCTAAATATACCAATTGCTTCGTGAGATACTAGGATTGTATAAAAATCAAGGAAGTTTTATACCCGATCCTCCATTTACACGCTGCTTTGTGCCGGTTTAGCGCCGTAAACAAATTTTCAGATTCAACGAACCGCGTTATATGATATTTTGCGAAATGACGAATCCAATGTTAGGAAAACAATATTGGTGTTGTGTTGTTTTTAACAGAACACAGTAAAATATCGTGAACAGAAATGTTGTTTATATCGGGCCAGTAGGAGTCAAATATCTCGAAGTATTTTAGTGTTATATTTTCAGATAAGATAGAAAAATACACAACCAAAGAAACTATGATACTAACAAAAGACTAGCTGAAGCGACGGTTACATTCGCAACGTATCTAACCATAGCGTATAAAAACTATGTGTGCTAATTCTTTCTCTATAAATAAAACATTATAAAACAAAATTAACAAGTTCGCAACGCAAATCTCTAGTGAAATATGTAAATTTCGACATCGCCGACTTAACCGTGGCTGGCGTATACGTGAAAATGTTTTAATGAATAATTTATGGCATGGCGCCCATACTACTGGATACTTTTGCTTTACGCGTGTCGGAAGCTGCGCGATTCACAAGCACCAACAAAATTATATTTATACTAGCTGCACGCCCCGGCTCCGCCCGGGTTGTCATTTTATCGTAATTAAAATTATTTAAACTATCCTATAACTGCACATGGTGTGCGAATTTTATTATAATCGGTTAAGTGGTTTAGGAGTCCATTGAGGACAAACATTGTGACACGAGATTTATATATATTAAGATTTTTTATATTTGCAGTGAAACATGAAACCTCATAATTTGAAGTCGTTTAAAGATTGTCTTATTAAAATTTACTCAAACAGATATACTAGAAATTAGAGAAGGTGCGTTAAAAAACCTTAAAAGAAATGAAAGTAAAAGAAAACTGAAAATAACTTAAAAAACAGTAACAGGTGTACGTACAGTCATTGGCATTTGAAAAATCTAGTTGGTTTTTTATCAAAATTGATACCACACCTTTAATAGAAATGTGTAAAAATGGGTAGGTCTTTTCATTTATAATTGAATAATTATATTTAAGTAACAACCGATACAAAATAATGAGTATAGCACGTTTTGAAAAATGTGAAAATCGATCAAATATCTCCCTTTATTTATTTATTTTAACATTATTTTAGCTGCAATATAGTTATTTTAAGAGGTTAAGTACTGCTCAAAATTCAACTACTTCAGATTCAACCTAAAAAAGATCAAATTTGTTAATTCAACTAAATTATAAATCACATTAACTGTTTTAATAATTATTTCTTTATATCAAAATTGTGTCAGTGTTTTTCTGAATAAAAAAAAAATGATATCGTTAAATTTCTTCTTTTTTTCACCTGTATGATCTTAAATAAATCAATACTCGTTTTCCTAAAACACAATGTCTTGAATTAACAGGCGCATCTTGCTCCTGCAACGAGATCTGGTGTGAATACATGACGAATATGCGTAATGCTGCTAAGAGAAGACACATATCTCGACACAGATGCGTGGGTAGACGACCTAAGTGTTTGAGGATACGACGCAAATTGCCTGTAAGATATTACAATAACTTATCTATCTATGAGTGGAGTCAGTGTTTAAGGAAATCTTGGCTATTGGAGGAAACCATAAAGCTAAAAATTCGTTCTGGTTTTTATTTAAGTGTCACTCAATTTCCAGAAATGCAAATGCACGCCCACAACAGCCTCTGAAACTCCACCAAACTGCCCCGGAGCCATCTGTGACAACAACTGGGACAATGTCAAACCTGACTGTGAGAAACACGTGACATTCAATTGCCCTGTTACACGTGATACTAGGACTGATAAGTGTGCTTGTTCGAACCTCACCTCTTACTCCAGTCGTTCTGTTCAATGCCCAGACAATTGTGTGTCAAATACAAGTATACGTTTGGATCCAGTCTGTAACTGTTTTGTTAGAAACAAAAACGTATGTAGGTTCACTGTTGATGCCTATTTTAATTAAAGTATTTAGTTTTAATGCTTTTTTCATCTATCCTTTTTTATCTTATGGACGATATAGGAATTGTTAGTATTTATGGTAAGCAATATCATCGGTCGCGAATATTTGCGGAGCAGTATGACCATTTGTCTTTAGTTTAGGCCTTGCACCAGTTCCAATGAATTGTCGATTTCAAAAGGTATGAGAAACTACTGAAAAGGGTATGTAAAAGAATACGGACCTCCTGCCTACTATCATCTTAAATAATATTGACAATGTGATGTTATTATTGATATTATTTAAAAAATTCTAAAAACTCTAAAAGGTGTACAAAGAGTTTTTTTTAGGTAAGTTTCTAAGCTGGTCGTGAGACCGCAGCGATATTATTTTCTTTCCTGTCTTATATAATTAGAACTCACTCGAAATGAAACCTTGTCAAAAGCATTTTAACTTATGATAAATAATACTATTTTTACTTTTTTTACTTTTTTTTTTATATGAGCTTTCTTGTTAATCGCATCTGTGTTTTGTGTGTTATTAACTCTCGCTTTCTGTTGCCCATTTG
>NC_052126.1:5217166-5287490 GCF_012273895.1 Zerene cesonia
TCCATTTCCAATTTTTTTGTTAATTTAATTGTTTTGTGTGCAATAAAGAATATTTCATTTCATTTCATTTCATTTCATTTCATTTACTACACTTTCAGGCTAACCTAAAGCTAGGGACTCGTGTTTTTATCCGTAATTATAAGCATAAATAATCACTATAGCATAACAACAAATCACCCTCCGCCATTACGAGGGCCAACTAAACAAAACACGACGGAACTTTTGGCTAACGACGCTATTTAAGTAATCACCATCAACCCGCTATTATGTACCCTAATTAAGTATAATTTCGGCAACTTTTGTCGAGTTCCTACAGACTGCACACATCTCTGATCAGCATGGAATAATTATTTAGTTCTGCCAGTTTGTTATAATGGCTGGTTATGGCCGACAATTTCGTTTAATTTCATGAGATCAATTGATTTTATTTGATATTTAGCTTTGGGTTTAAAAGTTACGAATATTATTAAATTTTTTGATTTTTATGTTCTAGAACATAATTAAAACATTAAGATCTAATGAAATACATTCATTAACACGTCTATATTACCTTTACCTGTATTTTTGTATGTAACTCACTTTTTCACACTCAATGACCCATTTTAAACTGATTCGAACTTTGTACACCTATCAACGATCGGAAATCTCACAATAACTTCATGAGTTTATCTTATTAACCTGATAAGGATTGCTAGGATTAAACGGATACTAAGAGCAAGAGAGTCAGTTTAGTTGATTTAAGCGTTTTTTTTATTCTCTTATTAATTATTATTTATCAATATTTAGACAATGTATCTTATCTAGAGCCTTACTTCCTAACCAAACTCCGAAGTCTAGAAGTTCTTCCAAACAGAAATTCTTTCCAAATAAAATCAAGCTTACATCAGGGTCTACTTAAAATTCAATGGAAACCAATATAATAGAGGTCCAATCGTCACCCCGTATGCTAATTCCTCCCACTTTTATATTGAACGTAACCTAAGCCCCCAGTGAGCTAGTGAATTCAAATATCTCCAATGATTTCCCAGTTGCATGTCGTTCCTTGTTAAAAGACATTTTTATTATAGAACCTATTATTTTAACGATAATTTGGAAGTTCCAAATGATAAAATGTTTTAAATAATATTATTTATCTATTTATATAGTCGGGAAATCTTGCATAGATACTCTCAGCCCCCGGCGAAGGAGCCATGGGTTCTGTCGGATTCCTATCGGCTGAAACCCCACTGCATTCCATCTATCCGCTGTAGACGTGTGCTTATAAGAGTTCGTCCATCGTTATATTATTCAATCTATTCTACTAATCCATTTATAAGTATGGATGGATAAATAACTGGAAGTTTATTACTCTTTCATACAAAATAGCTTATCTGATTTTGATGAAATTCGGGACAGAGATTAATTTTACCTGGATTAGTACTTACTCAAATTTTTTGGTTACCACGCGAGCAAAACCGAGCTATTGCTCATAAAAGCAACGAAAAAGTTTTTTTAGTATGGCCATTACCGTGTAAAAGTTTCGCTAAACTTTTAATCCTATCTAAATGTTATATACGCTTTTCCAGTCACAACCCAAACCGGGGGGACAACTAGTAAAGGTCAGTATATGAGATAGCTTCAGTTTTCAAAGCCGAAACAAAGTTTGTTATAGCGAATGAACGAGTTTGCGAATGTTGGATTATACGAAGTAATTATTATAATCTCTAAATAGCGTTTAAAGGTATTAAAGACTTAAAACGTTAAAATAAACGAAATCTGTCCATTAAAACTTATTATTATCCTATCCTACTAATATTATAAATGCGAAAGTTTGTAAGGATGTGTGTGTGTTTGTTGCTCTTTCACGCAAAGGCTACTGAACCGATTGCAATGAAATTTGGTACGTAGACAGCTGGACAACTGGAATAACGTATAGGCAACTTTTTATCCCGATATTCCTACGGGATACGGACTTGGACGCACAGCTAGCCACTTCTATACTAATATTATAAAGAGGAATTATTTAATTTTTGTTTGTTTGTTTGAAAAATGAATAGGCTCCGAAACTACTGGACCGATTTAAAAAATTGTTTCACCACTATAAAGCTGCAACTTAGCTGAGTGACATAGGCTATATATGTACCACGGGTGATGGCGGGGCGAACTGCTAGAATAGCTGATAGCATAATACAACATATACTATACCTGACGATGAAGTTTCGTTTTTTTTCAATTAAATTTAAAACGGTAAATGAAAGTGCAGCTAATGGAATGCTTATTTTAAATCTAAGACCCTAGAATTCAGTTTCATCAAGAGGGAAGCATCATCATCATCATCAGCCTCCATATATGTTCCCACTACAAGGCCTCTTATGAGGATTACAATACATCGTATAAATAAGAAATGTTAGTTATCTAAAAATCGACTAAATATGTATGCACCTTTTTTTTTTTTTTTTTTTTTTTTTTTTTTTTTTTTTTTTTTTTTTTTTTTTTTTTTTTTTTTTTTTTTTTTTTTTTTTTTTTTTAACTTTGGGAAATGCATTTACGCATCCCCCTCTACAGTTTTTCTGAGAGGGGGTATGTGGGACTCGCAATCAAACCCTACCCACTAAAACCCAACGGTGGCCATCGTTCGCCATCAACGGCGGGGGTTAACAGCCACGCCTTATACCCCCACTGTCTAAGTGGCGAGCGCCGCGTGTCGGCGGCCCATACAAGCCCGATAGTTGGCATAGGTTTTGATATCAGAATGATATCTCCACACTATTACCGGGGCTATCCGCCATAGGCCACAGGGGGGTCCGGTTTACTTGCAGCGACCATAGCTGCAGTATGCTCGAAATATGTATGCACCTGCTTCACCCGAGTACACAACAATAATATATTTTTAAGCTGTTCTAGAGATAGATCTAATCGAATATCACTAAAATCGGTTAACCGTTCTTGAGTTATAAGGGGTTACACGTCTCTTTTATAGATAGGTTTTACGGTTAAAATCCTTTTTCTTCTTTTTAATTTTTAGTTTTATAGCATTGAAATGCTTTATAAATGAGAAATTTTGAAAGAATAGAAAAAAAATTGATCACGAGGCAGGATTCGAACCTGCGTTTCTTGCCTAACCGTAGCAACGCCCCGTGGGGTGCTCCTTAGGCACATGAAACCGAAAGAGTAGAAGATATTCGATTACTGTGGCAGGATCACGGGTGGCCGAGAGGCTAGGCGTTGCTACGGTTAGGCAAGGAACGCAGGTTCGAATCCTGCCTCGTGATCAATTTTTTTCTATTCTTTCAAAATTTCTCATCCTTCTTCTTCGTTCAAACGAGTTTTTCAAGTTAAAACTAGTTAACTAAATGCCTTTATTACAACTATCCTACTTAAACCTTTATTACAACTATCCTACTTACTAATATTATAAAAGCGAAAGTTTATAAGAATGTGTGTATGTAAGTTACTCTTTCACGCAAAAACTAATGAACCGATTGCAATGAAATTTGGTACGTAGACAGCTGGACAACTGGAATAACATATAGGCAACTTTTATCCCGTTATTCTTACGGGATACGGACTTACGCGGGTGAACCGCGGGGCCCAGCTAGTTATTATATTATTTTAACTAACGAATAGTTAGAATCGCGTTTAAAACTAGAGTCATTTATATTTCCTCTGTCTTTTTCACTATTGGAATACTGTATTATACTACGATATTCCTCTAATAAATTTTAAATATGGGCTAAAAATCAACCTATATTCGATAATATAAAAGGTTTTCAGAGCGCGTTCACTGTGTCACCATATAATGCATTAGCCTGGGATTAACAAAGAATTCTGTTATTGAAAGTATGAAAAAGGATCTCCCTAAACTCGGGGTGAATGCAATGGAATGTTCGAGACTCTACGAGATCATTTTAGGACCTCTGGAATGTTTATTCCAACGCAGTATATACTTAAATGAATATCCAATATATAAAATTCTTGCGTCCCAGTTTTCGTTACCATACTCCTCCGAAACGGCTTGACCGATTTTGATGAAATTTTTTGTGCTTATCCGGTATCTATGAGAATCGGCCAACATCTATTTTTCATACCCCTAAATGATAAGAGTAAGGCAGAACAGCGTTTGCCGGGTGCAGCTAGTTTATTATATTTATGGACACTTCATTAAATGTTTATTTATTTAAACACTAAACGCTCGTCCCGGCTCCGCCCGGATATCAAGATTCCTATTTTATCCCAAGGTAGCATTTAATCGGGATAAAAATTCTATCAACCAAGTCAGCTCATACCCTGTCTGTATACCAAATTTCATCAAAATCCGTTCTATAGTTTCGGCTTGATTGACGAACAAACATGCATAAAAGACACTTTCACATCTCTAATATTAGTGTGATAGTGTGAAAATAAACACTTTCACATATTATGTAATATTAGTGTGATAGACCTACGCAATAAAAACCAGGAAAAAAATAAAACTCAAACGCCTGATTTTCCAACGACGTTTCCAGAAACATAGAAGGTACCTTAATCAATTCTTTTTTTGCTTTACTTACTCGATAACTCCGTGGGTTTTCAAACGATTATTTTTATGTTTGATTGAAAATTGTTGTCATTTGGTGCCATTTTAGAATCTGATCTGGCACATCCTGGATACCTTTATAGATTTAATTTTCTTTCCATTTTCTACAATTCATGAAACAATGACTGACTTAAATGCTGTAAATTCAACAGCAATGTTCAATAAAATGGCAAATTTTAAAATCTTTACCGTTTTCTTTTATCTATGACATATCTATTGATCGGTAAAATACGTTCTTTATTTAAATTTCGTTCAGAAAAACACGACACGAGTTGTTTTTTTCGTCTTTTTGTAATATATCCGCAATTCGCGCGAAGCTTTGGCAGCCGGCCAAACGGTTTTAAAATGTAACTTGTCCATGTATTGACTGTTGAATAAAGCGCAATTTTATCCAGCGCTATTAAAAGTTCGATAAATTTTAAAAAATATTCCGGAACATTCTAATCGACTCTAACTGTAACCAAAGTATTGTCCTACAAATTCTGTTTAACTTATAAACCATTGTAAATATTTTTGAAGATAATGTGCATGACCGTGATAGTGGCTCAGCGGTGAGGACCTCTGAACATCAAAAAGTCGCAGGTTCCAGAGAAGGCAATCGAGCAAAAAATATATAGATTTTTCAGTGAATGCTGTTACATTTTCTACAATACCACTGCTCGAAACGGTGAAGGAAAATATCGTGAGAAAACGTTTGGTGACATCTGTCAACACGCACTTGGCCAGCTTGAACCCTCACAGGATGTCTGCAATGGGAACATAAGTGTTATTTTATTACCTTTTTTTATAGTGGGGAAATCTTGCATAGATACCCACGGCCCCCGGGGATGGAGCCGTGGGTTATGTCGGATTCTTACCGACCAAAACCCCACTGTGTTCCGTCGAGCCGCTTGAGTGAGAGGGCCACGGGAGCTGGTTAAAATTCATCCGCGACCCCCTCGGACTTTTTACTTACTTCCTTTTAAGTTATGTTGTTCTATCTTTAAGTTAGTTGCCTGGTAGAGATCACTTATAAGTGATAAGGCCGCCTGTACTGTATCTCCCCTTTTTTAAGTATAACTTTTATTTTTGGTTTTGTATTTTGTTGGCAGCACAATAAAGTGTTTAAATAAATAAATAAGTGGGTTGATGGGTCTTTGTTACATTACAGATGATCTAATACTATATTGTAATAGGGTCCTATTACCTTTGGGTAAGGAACCCTAAAAACAATTAAATCCTCAATAATATTAGCATGGATAGTAAAAGATTTACTGGTAATACGATGAACACGTATGCTCACTTCCACTTGCCGATAATTTCTTGTTTCACGATAATATTCCGCTCGGCTGAATAGCTTAGATAACATGTTCAGTCCATGCCTCGTTTACATTAATTATACAGTACAATAATTATTTTTAACAAGACTCAACCGCCTTCAAATTGTCAGAACTTGAATAAATATAAATGGGAACAAATGATAGCTATGAGCTATCAATTAAAAAAAAAATCCAAAAAATCGTATCGCACAATAAAAAATTGTGAGGTAACAAACACATAAATATATTCGAATTAATAAAAATTCTGTTTTGAAGTCGGTTGAAAATACGACTATGGTAAAATCGTCGAGTTTCTGAAACACTGGTTTTCAGTGACGACCGTTGACAACAACAACAAAACCGTTGACAACAATTCCCTACGGTATTCTCTATGTTATAAAAGTGAAAGTAACTTTGTTTACGTCAACAGAAAAATGTCTGCCTGTCTGTCTCTTTTTATCGATTAAACCACAGAATTGCTTCAAATAAAATTTGGTACAAGAAAGGTCATGGGATAGTTATATCCCGGAAATCCCACGGGACGGGAACGTTGTTGGCAAATCTCCGGAACTATCTGTCTTTTCCTTCATCTAAGCGGGTGAAGCCGTGAGCGGACGTATAAGTTCATAAATAAACATAAATTTTCAATGCATGCTACAGGCCCATATCCTTTTCCTTCCTTTCCCAGTCCTTTCCTTTATTCCTCTCACCAATCCTTTCTTAATCCATTCCCAAAAAGTCGGCAATCCATTTGTAGAGGCCTAAGGTCTGTAATGGACCTTATGCCTCTACAAATGTTCATGGGCAGTGGTAGCGCTTATCATCAGGCGACCCACCAGCTCCATTGCCGACTGTGACAAAAAAAAAAAAAAAAAAAATGGGCTACGTTACATCCGTGTACCACGCGAGTGAATCCACAGATGAAAGCTAAAACATGGTAGCCAGTGCACTGGAAAGTGTAAACGCATTACGTGATAGTAACTAACAGATAGTCCGTTATACGGTACCTATTTAACTGTCAATAATTATGACACAGATTGTATTGGATTATGCAGTTTATTGTATTGAAATAATTCTATGGATTTATGTGATTTGAATACGTACTTAGAATAAATGTGGTCTACATATTAAAATATGTCGTTCTGAAAATGGCATAATTAATTTCTCTTTTTTTGAAGGTGGTTAAAAGGTGAAGACAAAATATACTTTATGTATGCCACTATTAACAGATCTGAAAATATGTAGCATTAAATAATTATGTTTTCATTAAGGAAATACTAAATACCTATGAAGTAAAATTATTTAATTTTGTTTTATAATGGAAGTATGCTATATAAAAATAAATGATTCAAAGTCACACAAAGCAACATACTTCGTCCAGGTTTAAGAAATCAACAGAAAGTTTTGGATTCATTTCCAAAAATTTTCAAATTTCTTTGTTTTTGGCATTCCAAATGTAAAAAGCGCAATTCTAATTAACTATAAAACAACATAATTAAAAAGCTGTTTAAAACCTACTCAAACATTGTGTCTTTACAAACTTACTTGAAGTGAAACATAAAGCCCTGCCAAAATATTATATTAAAATAAGAAAGCTGCTGGCATGAAAGGGCCGTAAATTTCAAAGAAAAGGGTAAAATATCCAAGGAATTTCAAACGAAAATCTTTCAATAAGCCTATTTACGGGTCTCTTTAATAATAACGTAAATAATATGACATAATTTATTCAGCATAAACGTATGGCAACAATATTTTTTATTTGATCACTGGCTGGTTATTCCATTTATAAAAACTATAGTCGCCAAAGAGAAAACGAAATATTCCAAATTTAAATTTCGCTCCTTTTCGCGTTCCATTTGAATATTCCAATGAAAGAATCTTCGACGGCTATTAAAATATTTTAGTCAGTTTTAACTTTTGATTTCGAGTAATTTTAATTTAGTTTTGCTTAAGACAAGTTTTGTGAGGATTCAACAGAAATTGGATATGTATTATAGACGTAGATTTTGTATGGAGTACCTAATTAAATTAATAATAGAACAATTTTTCGCGCAGCTACAAAAACTCGCCTTACAAAGAGCATTTGCTATCGTTTACTATAGTATTTTTGTTAGTTATTAATATACCTAAAACTGAGAAATTTCTATTCTTTCAAAATTTCTCATTTATAAAGCATTTCAATGCTATAAAACTAAAAATTAAATACCTAAAACTGCTAGATTGATATAAATTTTTTTACAACAATAGACTTTTACGTCATGATTGAGATAGTTATGATATCTTACATCAATTCATTTTGGGTAAAGTTAGTTATAATTAGAGATAATATTAATATAATTTGTATGATATTCCTTTTTTGTAATTTAAATGATAATTGGGTTGTGTATATTAAATAGTGTATCATTTTGTTTATTTTTATGGATCCATGTCTAAAATAAATTATCATTATTTTTTATTTTCAATTTAAATAATATGTTGCTTAGTTTTTGAATTTGTAAGTTTGCAACAATATATGGGAAAATGTCTGGATCTACTGAAGCGATTTGAAAAACTCTTAAAATAAAGCCACGATATCTGTGTGTTATAAAAAGGCTATATATTATTCTGTCATCGCGGAACAAACCGGGCGGAACAGCTAGTTAAATATAAATGAATAACAATCCTTTAAAGTCGGCCTTCTAGAACCTTCCATAAGCAAACGACGAATCTTTCCCTCCAAATACTTACTGTTCTAACACAAGATGGGACGAACAAATAGATTGTTCTAGAAACCTTATTCGAATGCATTCCAGTATTTGGACCGCATATGTTAGGCTCTGAATGCAAATTGCCTGCACAGCTGTACCATTTAATCAGTGCTCATGGGCACTGAGACTAGGGGTAATTTAGTCATGCAACTATCAAAATAATACCAGCCTATAAATAGATTATTGTGATGAATTCTATTCGATAATAAACACGCTTTTATAGCTTAAAAAGTATATTATACTGACGGAAACGATTCCTCGCCATGTCGGTTTGTATGCACTGTATCTTTTTTTGAAGCGATTTTATTAGCTTCACCTTTTTTTTTTTTATGTCGCAGTCGGCAATGGAGCTGGTGGGTCGCCTGATGGTAAGCGCTACCACCGCCCATGAACATTTGTAGAGGCATAAGGTCCATTACAGACCTTAAGCCTCTACAAATGGATTGCCGACTATTTGGGAATGGATTAAGAAAGGATTGGTGAGAGGAATAAAGGAAAGGACTGGGAAAGGAAGGAAAAGGATATGGGCTTCCGGCTCCCCCACTCACCGAACGAAACACAGCAGAATGCTATTTCACGCCGGTCTTCTGTGGGGGTGTGGTACTTCCCCGGTGCGAGCTGGCCCAATTCGTGCCGAAGCGTGCTCGACTACCACAATAAAAAATGTCACCTGTATGTTTGTATGTAATCGACAGCATAGGAGTCGATTTTTATTTTCTCACTTTATATGGACATGAGTTCAGTGACAATAGAATAATTTCATAAGCTTATTTTTCAAAAGTAAGTTGTTTTTTATCTGTACTATCATATTTATAATAATGATTTAGAATGATCTCTAATTGTAATGACACGAACTATTGTTAGTTCCATCATATTGGATCGTTAATTTTGTAGACTATCAGACAAACATACATTTTATTATTTGTTAAATTAGAGCTATCGTTCTCCTATATACTTAACTATACAACTAAGAATAGGATCGGTTTTGCGACATTTTATGACCTTTGAGACGATAATTTGAACGAATTAATCATTATCATCATCAGCCCATACATGTTCCCACTGCTGGGACACAGGCCTCCTATGAGGGTTCAGGCCATAATCCACCACACTGGCCAAGTGCGGGTTGGCAGATGTCACATGTCGTCGAACTTTTGATTCTTGGACATGCCGGTTTCCTCACGATGTTTTCCTTCACCGTTTTAAGCAGTGGTGATGTTATTCACATGTGCAGATAAATTGAAAAATCAATTTATTTGCTGCACGCTCGCCCCGGTCTCGAACTTCGACTTATCGATTTTGAAGTCCGAGGTTCTCACCACTGAGCCACCACTGCTATTTTTGTTTTTTTTGAACGAATTTTAAAATTGAACGAATTAATAATCTAAGTGAAATAACATCGGTTGCCGTTGAAAAATCTGTAAAATCGTTATTGAAATGCGTAATAGTCCAAGTAAATTGTGCTCCTCACAAAATTGACATATAAAAGTTCATTGACCTATACCTACATATCTTATCTTAGTTGAATCGTATAGTATATACTTTTACATTCCTAATTTGATATTATGAGATATTAAAATAACGAACAACTTGGTAGTGCACCGAAACTCAAATATTAAGTATTATCGATAAAACGTAATAGTTTGGCAAAGTTATAGTAAGTTTTATTAGGAAAATTCTAGATTAGTCTAAAAAATCAAAATGAAAACGTTTATTAAGGGGAAAGGCGGGAAAATGGCGCCATAACATTTTTATTGTCGACGGGAAACATGTCACGTCCTTTACTGAAAATAAATTTGAAATCGCAAAAAATATTGGCTCAATCCTAGTACGATTTGTTGGAGTTTATTAAAGTGTGTATTATCCTTATTCTAGTAGAGAAGTAATGTATTAAAACTATAAAATAGATTGGCTATTTTCGATGTGAGTTTTTTCCCTTCTTTAAATTATTATTTAAAAAACATTGTAAATGGGAACGTTTATACTGAATAACTATACTGTTATACTTAAAACCAACTTTAAATATACTGTTTGTTTCAAATATAGCATTTTATACAAAACTGATTTTATTTAAACCATCTTAAACTATTTGCACTTACACAGATGATTATGTAAATACAAAACGAATACTTGAAAATCTAACCTGAAAACCAATTCTAGGGCTGAACAATCCGCCTACCGTAATTATAGTTTCCGGACACAAATTACTTGGTCCACATGCGGCTCCTACCAAAACAATGTTGTGACAACCCTACTTTGAAACGCATTAAACGAACTTAACCCGTATCTTTGAGTGATAGAGTTTAAATTCGATTGACGCGATGAGAAATACGGATTACTGTGGTGTAATCTCTTCAGTGTGATTTTGGACGTCGTGAGGGGTGGTCGTTTGCCGCCCTACGAAGTTTGCGCGCTCATATCGTGCGAATTACTTATTCCTCTTTGTTTTAAGTTGGGATGTGATGTGTTTTATGAATATTCTTTGAGAAGGTAAGTTTTTGAAATGTTTTTTAGTATGTTGACGAAATGTTATTTGGTAGCGAATAAAAAATATAAACACATCTAAAAATTTACTTTTAATTGTACAAAGTAGTTTCTTAAAAATTTTTTGTAAATGCTAATTTAATTCAGTTGTCACGTTTTCCTTTTAATTGCAGACTTTCATTGCAATTAAAATTATATTATAATATGATGAAGTATATACGCATATTTTATTTTCGTAAAAGTACATTTTCTACTTCACAAAGAACACATCTAATATACCTATACGATATATTATTATAATCTTACATGTACTGAAAATTTTAATTATTGTGTGTAAATATTATTTTTTGAATGCTGTGTAAGTGTGACTATTGTTTTATATGAATTTCATTGTCAAATATGTTAATTTGTTCAAAATTCTATACTATGGGCCATAGGGTGACAAGTATATTTTACGCCTTTAAGCCCCCATCGTACAGTGATTAACGAGTGCGCGTAAACCGAATAGTCTGGGTTCGATTCCCGGTAAGGACTGACAATAATAAACGTCTCGGTCTGGTAGGATATAAGAAGCTGATTCTACTTATTCGCATAGAAAATCGATCAATCAAACAGGTATATAAAACATCTGCCCCATACCCCACGGGACTTTTCACACATATTATATTTTAATGTGTACATGTTGTGTGATAAATTTTCTTTATGGTACACACACACATACTCACATGAACGTAGGTGTTTCGGTTGTTCTCTATCCATATTCTATCAAAGATGGAACATGGGATACTTGGGCGCATATCACGGTATGAAAGAATTATTATTCTATATCACTCTTCTTTTATTTTTTTTTGGATATTCTAATATGTGGCTTTAAAATTATATTTCGGTGCAAAATCCGCACAATTTTCATACGTATTAAAATAGAAATAAATTCTACTATTAAAATAAAAATAAATTCAATTATAATACAAACTAGCGGTCCGCTTCGCCGGTGGTACATATATATCCTATAGCCTTCCTCAATAAATGGGCCATCTAACAGTAGTTCCTGAGATTAGTGCGTTTAAACAAACAAACAAACAAACTCGTCAGCTTTATAATATTAGTATAGATAGGAATTTACGATTAAGTCCAAATCCTATTTATCTCACAAATATTTCACCTTGCAAAAGAAAAGGCTTTTTGTAGAGCAACCATAAAAATCTCATTACATATACCACTGTTGATCTTCTTAAGCACAGTAAAGTGAAGACTCATGTTTTAGTAGTAAGAAGATTTACTACATAATGAAACTATAGAATATGTATGAGAATAGCAAAATAGGAATTACATTATTTTATACCCTGATTTTAACCTGCCTTTAACTTGACTTTACCCTGACTTTACCCTGACTTTAACCTGACTTCACCCAGACTTTACCAGTAACAAGAATGAAGGGGTAAAACACAGTAATCATTAACTGGGTGGCTAATTTTATCCCAATACATGATAATGACCATACATTTTACGTCATTTCATTAACTTTTAGATGTAGTACCGTTAATAGCATATTACAATTCGTTTTTGAAATGTGCTTTAAAATTAATTGGACTTTAATGTATGTTCTGTTATTATATAGCATTCTATACTTATATGCCTATGCAATTAAAACGAATTAGGCTTACGTTATCCATGATGTACCTGAAATTTCCATCGTCGAGTGCCCATTCTGTCATGGTCATGTGGATGGATGGTCATTTTTTGAATCTACGCAGCATATAGCGTTATGACTGTTGAAGCAGCTTTCAAGAGCTGTAGTATTTAGTCTTTCATAACTAGGGTTACTAACTTGCGCGTAAACATTCGTACTATATCCAATGTAGGGCAGACAAGACATATTCGTAAATTTCATCCTACTCGTGTGGGTTTTCATTTTCATGTGAATGTGTGAATGTGGACCCTAGACTTTTCGAGATAATCTGATGAAAAGAAATCTAAAATTGTTCAAGTGTTCTAGTGCTCTAAATATGTTATTTTTATGAAATTCTCCATGATGTAGGTCATGTCAAGTACTATGTGTGACACATGAAGACGAAAAGTAAAGAAATCTTAATTAAAAACTTGATTTTTCGGTCAGCGCCGGACTTGTGAAGATTTCACTTCTTTTGTAAATGAAATGCCTGCATCTTAAAAGTGACTTAATATTTAATTGCTAAGTTTCATTGGTGGAGTAGTATACGGTTTTATTCTGAAAATGGTATTTCAGCCTATTGAATGGACCTTTGTTTAAATTTTTAGAGGACCGTGCCGAATAAGACATCTATATGTTATACAATATTATATACTATACAAATTATACAATATTTTATGATTTAGAGGCGCTTTCTATAATAGTCATTGACAAGAAGTGATAAAAAATCCGTCTATTAAATACTTTGCGTTCACCTTACATTCCAATAGAAAAAACGTCCATTTTCAAATAAACTCGTAGCCTGTCTTAGAACCATTAGCAGATGAAATATTTTAATCAATATATCGAAAATACCGAACTGCCACAGTCAAATTTATCATATTCTGCTTCGAGCGATAAAGCATCTTCCTACATTTAGTGCTGTCACGTATACCAGACGACCAATATTATCTGTCTCCTACCACAGACCTTACATATAAGACTATGTATTCATCAGCTTAATTAGCGGGATGGTGGCACATGATCCAACATGCCCAGATTTAGATTAAAGCCGTATTTACAATTCAAATTCTGCTCGGGATTCAAAACAGAGCGTACCGTTTGTTCTAGATCAGATCGAGATTACGGAGATTTTAGAATTTATTTTAATTGTCCAACTATGAAAATAGAATCGTGAGTTTAGCCACGTTTTAATGTTAAAGTGAGTTCCTAATTGACAAGGGAACAAACTTTCGAAACTTTTGCGAAGTCTACAATCATTATTAACATTTTTATTAATAATGTTTTAAGTTGAAAGTATTTTGCTGTAATGTCTATATTTCAAAGTCAGTTTCAGTTTTGCAGTATTTGGAACTGATATTAGGCAAAATAATGAATAAACCGTGTTGGTAAGCCTTTAGAAATGCATCAATTTGTAGTTGTCAATTAGTCTCTTCGAAGTAAATCCTTTGAAATGTGTACCCACCTCTACTTTATGTTATTCTCTCTCTAGTTTTGCCGGTTAATTTATATTACTCTGGAAGTAAATCGCACTAACATTATAAATAGGTTTCAAGTCTGGATGTGTATTAATGTATGCATGCTCTATTTTCATATGAATAAAGATTATGGCCTGCAATAACATAGGTAAATTTCATCCGCAATAGAGGCTATTAAAAGAAAAATTCTTTAAGGCACATTTGGGAAAATGTGATTTCTGGTAATTTCTGTTTCTCATCCAATCGTGACAATAGAAATTATAGGTAACTTTCGCTCTACGTTAATCAAAGTGCTAATAGTCACTCATAATACCTTGTTTGGAGGCATAGTGGCGTTATTAACCAAATTTTCGCTCAAAAGGTATTTTATTAGAATAGAAAGGTCTTGGCTATTTGGATATCCTGAGGACATTTTATTATATTTTATCAGGAGAATATAGAAGTTTTCTGAATGCGAGAATCATTCAATTCATCCCGAAGCAGACTCGTCTTCGTCTTGAAAACGAACTATTTTTTGAAGAGCCTAATGAACCGATATTATCAGCTGTTTTGCAAGTTAATCAATCTAGTGTACGAAGCAAATATTCGCAACTAGTTACAATTGATGCCGTACAAATAACGGAACATCCATCAAATTGGTTTAGGGTAATATTTACGATTGAAGTTCACATAGGAATACAATAATAACGACAATGTCATTTGCGTTAGTTGGGCTGCTGGTATGTACTGCTGTATGTGTTCGTCCAGTCGACATTCATAAATCAGTAAAGAAGTATGCGTGTGTGTGTGTTAAAAGCATGGTAGTGTGTAATCTATTTTCATTGATTTAATGTATTTTTCAACCGACGTCCCAAAATGGAAGGTGGTTCTAAATTCTATAGCATTATTTTTTTGTGTTCGTGTTTCCTTCGAATAAAACATTATAATGAAAATGAAGAGATCTTAATGAGGTCTACTTTTTATAAAATAAGCATTTATGTTAGGCTAGAATCCTATTAGATTTAACGATTTTAATATAATATCTACATAGTAATACAGAAAAAGAAACATTTATGTACTAAGTAGGAAAATAATAAATTGTTAGACGATTTCAGTCACAATCTCTTAATTATCATTTCTATAATGTAATTAAATTTTTATCAAATTATTGACAATTATCGAAATTCAGTTTCTTATTAGTCTTTACCAGACCTACATTTTTTCAATATATTTATTAATTGGAGTCATAATTTAGAATTTAGTGGATGATGCTGTTGCAAGGCATGACTTTCTACATTTTTTTAAATAATTTCGTCCAAATCTTTATATGCTATGATTGAATCATGAAATCATGTTGTTTAGGAAATAACTGAGACGATAGACTAAGGTATTAAATTCAAACCAAGGTAGCAACAATCGGTAGTAACGCACAAGGCGTTACAAACAGGGCGTATTGTTAAGCATTAACGTGTCTCTTTGTTCAACTTTCCATGAAAAGAACAATGTTAATTCAAGTTTTATCAAAGTGTTTCTGCGAATAAAATAACTCCAACAACAGTCGTCCATTTCAACGAAACAAGAGATCCAAAAATTATTTCATCCCAGCATTATCCTAGAATTCTTTTTGTACAATTAGCGGCTTACAAATTGCCGAGAAAATTCGCGAAGGAATTTCAAATGAGCTAGATCGTTGTACGTCTTGACTCCAGATTTATTTCGGTTTTTGTATTTCCCGCCCTCGTTTGTCTACTGGAGATACGCTGATTGCTTGTATAATATTAGCTCGGGGTTTAACAGCTTGTAGCATTTGCAATTTCGTTTTATAGAAGCATGTTTTCTAGAAGCTTCTAGTGCTTTATGATTTGCGTCAATTTGAGATCCTAATGTTGCTTTGAAATTGTGCTCTATGGAATCATCATATGCATATCTCGTCGTACGAACGCCATCTAATCTACCCTTTTGTGTTTTATAGAAATAGCGTGTTATATTTCTTTAAAAAAAATCATTATCTTGTCTAATAATACATGGCTACACAATTTTAATAAATTCACTCGAATAACACATGATACATAAAGCTTTGCTTCTAAGAAAATAATTACGCATTTATACCTATTATTTTAATAAGTGTAATCATTGTAATTGCAATACAAATTTAAAATACATGGTAAAGATATACGAAGCAGCTCCATAACAATACAGACCATTTTTAAATTTATGCAGAATCTCCCAAGTCAAATTGGTAAAAGTTTGAAAACGTTCTAGAAAAGATTAAAACTTGTACCGAAACCACAACTCACGTCTGTGACTCGTTTGACTCAAACATCAAACGGACTTTAATAAAAAATCAAATTCCATTCGTATTAAACTAAAATGTAGTCCTGCATACGAATTTAAAATTTCCGTCGTCTTTATGTAGACCGAGGTTTTATTACCTCTTATTTTGTTGTCCTATAATACAGTATTTGCCAATGTGAAGTATTGTTATAACTAGATGGCATTAATGTTAAAGAAGGCATTTTTACATGATTTTAAAGTTAGGTGTGGGGGTCGAGCACGCTTCGGCACGAATTGAGCCTGCTGATACTGGAGACTACACCCCCACAGAAGATCGGCATGAAATAGTAGTATGCTACTATGTTTCGTTCGGTGAGAGAGGGAGCAAGAGGCCCGTATCCTTTCCTCTCCTTTCCCAGTCCATTTCTTTGTTGTAATCTATCTAATCTAATCAATCCCTTCCTTTACTCGCAGTAGCGCATTTTTGGCGGCCTTCCTCTGCAAACGTTCATGGGAGTGGTAGCTGCTCGCCGTTGGGTGAACCACCAGCTCAGTTGTACGCTGTATCACTACAAAGTATAAAACAAAGTCGCTTTCTCTGTCCCTATGTCCCTATTTATACTTAAATCTTTAACACCACGCAACGGATTTTGATGAGGTTTTTTTTTTTAATAGATAGAGTGATTTAAGAGGAAGGTTTATATAGTTTATGTGTATAAGAACATGTATTAAACTACTCCGAATTTAACGCGTGCGAAGCCGTGAGCAAAAGCTAATAAATAACTAAAAAATACAAAATATGTATATATATAATGTGTATAGGATATAATTTTTTATTGTGGGAGTCGAGCACGCTTCGGCACGAATTGGGCCAGCTCGCACCGGGGAAGTACCACACCCCCACAGAAAACCGGCGTGAAATAGTGGCATGCCACTGTGTTTCGTACGCTGAGTGGGGGAGCCGGAGGCCCGTTTCCTTTTCCCCACCCGTCCTAGTCCATTCCTTCTTTCCAGTCGTTAATCCATTCCTTTTCCCTTACCCCAAAAAAGCGGGCAGCGCATTCACAGAGGTACTACCTTTGCGAATGTTTATGGGCGGTGGTGATCGCTTACCATCAGGCGAACCACCAGCTCAGCTGCCCGCTATGACATAAAAAAAGGATCAATTTAAAGTACTTTAAGTTGAATTTACCGGGAAAGATAAACTTGGCCTTTGTTTTTTGTTAAATACGCGAACGCAGCATGTTTTAAACTTTCGGCTTGAGAAGTTTCCAAAAGAACAGTTTGTTTGTAGAGTATTTGGAAGTCAAAACATTGCGTCACTTAACATTGTTATTCACCCATGTCCGTTTGATATAATTGAAACTATTCGATTACAAGGGTCATACAGATGATTTCGAGGTATCGTATACTATTTGACTAGATGAAGTCCGCGGTTTTATTGCGTTTTTTGTTGGAAACCTATATCATGCATCCTATATACATATGTACAATAATATTATGTCCAATTTGTACTAAATTACATACTGATTCGATCAGCTGGTTTTGTTCAACATCCACCCATCCATTTTCATAATATTTAAGTTTATAATACACTGACAGTACGTTTCAGCTTCACATTATTTTGCATTAAGGGGCCACGAAAAAGTAATGCCATCAAAAACATCCTGTAAAAAACCCCAGTCTTGCATCTCTGTCTGTCTACCGTAAAAAGTTGTGGGATAATACCCAGTCGGTTAATCTATTTAGTATCTACAGGACCTTCTCCTTAAGTTATTACATAAGTTATTATCATGCCAATACAAAAAATATTTTACTTTTTAAACAAATAGATCGACTTGACCATCGCTTAAAAACACAATGAATATTACAATTATGTTAGACTAGCTGCGCCCCGCGGTTTCACCCGCGTAAGTCCGTAACCCGTAAGAATATCGGGATAAAAAGTTGCCTATATGTTATTCCAGTTGTCCAGCTGTCTACGTACCAAATTTCATTGCAATTGGTTCAGTAGTTTTTGCGTGAAAGAGCAACAAACGCACACACATTCTTACAAGCTTTCGCATTTATAATATTAGTAGGAAGTAGGATTAGTAGGTTTCTTTAATCTATCGCGCCTTGCCGAGCGTACGATAGCGTGATTAAAACTCTCGTCTCCAAAACAAGCTATAAATGTATTATCTTTTCCAAGCGACTCATCAAAACTCGAGAATGGCTCGACCAATTAATTCTGCTTAATTTTTCAAACCTTTTTGTTCAAGCACAAGGAATGTTCTTTTGGAGAGAAAAAAATTTATGTAAAATTTAACACGGGTGAAACCGAGGTGCTCCGCTAGTATAGTATGTAACAGCTAGAAGTTAGATGTGTATGTCTTATGTATACGATTGTCCACTTCAACACACACACGTATACAACAGCAAGGGTATCATACAGTTTTCGCTATTCTGACATGACAGTGAATTGAAAAAAAAAATGAGCAATTTCTCAGCCTCAAAACCTTATTGAAAGAGGTTCTATGAACAGTTTACCATCAAAGCTTCAACTATATACCAGAGACCAATATATAGATAGGCCTTCAGAAATGCGAAGGGACCGAGGATTCTAGGAATGTGAATCCTTATTCTATGGCAATATATGTGTACAAATACTTGATGTTACGTACTATTGTACTAGTATTATATTATGATCTGTTCTATTAGTGAGTAGGGTAGGCAAATCTTTATGTTTTTATCTTTACAGTGCTAAAATGGATTTTGTAAACAAATTGTAGCACTCTTAACTAAACTATAATTTTGGATATGTCACATAAGATTACGATCTTAGAGTCAATCAGAATCCATAAGGAGTAGGAGTAGTAATATAATACGAAAGATTGAATAAAAAGAAGAATATATATTGTTCTATACAAAGAAATAAAACTTAAAAGTAGTTACTGTTTTACCACAATTTCTGAAAACAAAATATTCAAAAACAATTTGAAACATTTTATACATAAATAACGCCTAAATCTTATTACAAACAAGGAAGCAATTAATAATTTCACAGGAAAATGTAAGACGCAGCATCAACCTTGACAAAATTTTGTCTCAAACCCTATACATAATTAACTCCGCAAAACAAGCTAGCGATAAATTACAAAAAGTTTGAAAACTCCCTAAAAATGGGGAAATGAATTTAAATCTGGCAACCCTGCAACGACTAACATGTTTCAGTAGAACCCGGCTTAATTAATAAAGTTGTACCACACACAGAACGGGATGGTTTGTTGAATCCACATTACGATGTTGTCATAACAAAACTTCAATTTAATCTACTTCAATTAAATAATTAATTCAGATTGTCATTTTAGTGTTTGCGCTGTTGTTTACGTTGGAATTTGAATAATAATGAGAGCAATTTTATTATTGACTCAGTGTTCATTTGTGGAATCAAGTCGATCAAATTAATTGGTTTATTTGAACTATCTATATAAATAACTCTAATTGTATAACATGGAAAATCTGTCTGGTCTGTATGCTATTATTGTTATTATAATAGGCAGTTGGGTTCCATGGACCTAGCGAGGTAGGTATCGGAAGATTTGTGAAATCCACGGTCCTATGATAAGTGGAAATCACTTTTGAAACCATGTACTTAAATTCCAATAATACTATCTTGCACCATTTTAAAATATAGTGAAAAAAAAACGCCAAAGCCATTACAAACATTTTTAGTACATTTTGGTATAATATCTTTATAAATAGTGAAAAATCGCACTGAAGATGAATTTTCAATGTGTTAGTAACTACTCCATGTTCTCTGTGTTCCATAAGTTGAGGATTTATTTCTAGAAGTATATTAAAATGTTTATATTTTATTTTATAAAAATTTTCATTGTTAAATGTGACTTATTATTACGTAGTACGCTGAAGCGGTGACTCTTCATTTCAAAGATAAGTTGGCAACACTACATTTTAAATTGGGATAATTTTATTGAAACAAAAAAAAACCGCAGATTTGACGCAAAGACAACTTTATAACTACGCGATTTTTTACGTTTTTAATATTATTCAAATTCCCGTTTCGAACAAAAAATTAACATCGCAAAAAGTAATTGAAAACATACAAATAAAAAGTAACTTTCCAAACAACAGCGGCCCGCCATTTTCAATTTGCTTTCCCGCCAAAAAACTACCGAAATCCATGCAAAAAATGATTACGGCCGCATCGAAATGCGTGCGGAACAAAACATTAATATCAAAACACAAAGAGCTAGTCGAGATTAATATCGGTTATATGAATTTGTAGCTAGACTATGGCCGAGTCTGAGTGCATGACATGTAACTTTTATATCTAAAATCACTGAAGAGGCGGGCTTTGTCAATTTTTACGTAGCTCGCACTGAAAAATCACTATTATGGGTATGTCAAGCATTTTTTATTTATTTTCATAGAAAAAAATTCTACGTATCACGTAAATATTATATCGCAAACATGTTTTGTTCGATATTTCATATTCTGCTAAATAAAAATGTGATTTGACATTCGACATTCAAGATGAATGTTTTAACAAACTTCTTTAGAAGCTCTTGGTGAAGTTATTTATCTACCTAGACCTATTTATTAAATGCCATCGAGTTGGAAGATACGAGAGCAATCTGAAAATTCTAATTACGTAATTAATTTTGAAATCCGTAGATAAATTTTTAATCTACTGTTTTTTTATGAACAGACGTTTCCACAAGATAGATAATCAGGGAATTTATTTACATATTCGAAAGAATAAAGATAATAGATATACTGAGTACTGTGACTAATATCGCATAAGTGTTCGAAACGTAATGTAGGTATACCTCCATGATTACAATGACATAAACTTTAAAGTTTGTTTGTTTGAATACGCCAAACTGAGGAACAACAACTAAACAACAAAATATGTACCACGAGCGAAACAGGCGCTATCCACCACTAAAAATATAACGAATAAATCTAATTTAAAATGGTTAAAGTCCCTAAAATAATAAATTATGATTTAAATAGGTCGTCCAATATAATTCTAAAGACGCATTAATATAACTTATATTTTAACGCAACAAAGCACCTATACCGATTCTCCAAAAAAAAAAACAACTTAAACACGTTCAAAACGATTTTCGCGCCAACATTAAATGCATGTACGATACTCGCAAAATGGCGGATCACGCACGCATATGCATTCACGCATGGATGCACATTTAATATTTCCAAGTACCTACACCATGTCATTTGTTTAAAAGGCGTTCTCTTATCTTGGATGCGAAGGGATGTATGTTCTAATTAAAATATATAGTGCTGTATTGTTTTCGAATGTGAAGTGAATTGATGTAAGGTATTTTTGTATGGATAATAATAATAGTCGACGAATGAAACGTAAACCAAACATAATTTTCAACAACTGGTATATAACATAACGATTTTAATCTTTACATAATCGCTTAATTCATTTGGATTAATCCTAACTGAAAGTATTAACCCCGCATGCTGTCAAACTACTAGTGAAAAATCTGAAGCCCGGGATTTTTTATTATTATTTTTTAATGCATTTTTGTTTACATTAAGAAACAGAAAATATGCTATACTACATATAAGTAAAAGAATTTAAAAAGTGAACATTGTAGTTTACTCATAATATTTAAATGTGAACAGACTTAAAAAAACGCGTTGCTGATCGAAACAACTAATTAGTCACATATTCTCCTATAGGTAGAGAGGATACGTAAGGATATTATTTAATCGTCTCGATCCACACAAGATTATAAGAGAGACTCATAAAATTATTGTATTGTCACCGATCCTTAATGAGTGTGCAATGTATAAATTATATCTGTCCTTTTAGTAAGGCAAAATCGAGTCGAAATTCGATTATATACATCGAGTCGTTCACATACAAATACAGGCGCAGCTAATAAAAGTATGTTAAAAACAGTGAGACAGAATGTGAAATGAATAAATTTTTTTGCGAAATACCAACACAAGTTTACTAGAACAGTATATTATAATAAGCCTGTTTTTATACTCTCACAGTGTCTAAAGCATCAAAATAAAGGTTAATCCAGTATAGTTTGGCCTATCCTTTATATGACTGCCCTTAGAAATTTGATATTACCTTCCTTATACAGGGGCTTATTCTACGTCAACTATATGACTCTATAAAGAACTACCTGACCAGCTGTTACTTGGAAATTACATGTTTCACGTAAATAAAGTTTTTATCTTGCTGTTTATCTGTAAATAAGGACAGTAGTGTAAATTTAAAGGGCAGTTTTGTGATATCATTTTCTAGCCCTCGGCTTCGCCAGTGTAGTCAAAATAAATTAGCATGGAAATTCGATATTTTACCTTAAAATGCCGATGATACTACTCTCAGGCCTCCCAACTATCCTCAGACATGAAATCTAAATCTATACAAATCATAGGTAACTGATATAGCGATCTATGAACACACAGCCCAAACCAATGGACGAATCGGGCTGAAACTTGATATGCAGATAGATGTTATGACGTAGGCATCCGCTAAGAAAGGAATTTGATCATTTCTACCCCCAAGGAAATAAGATAGGAGATGAGAGTTTGTACCCTGAAAATGTATTAAGGCCGCGCGGGCGAAGCTGCGGGCAATAACTAGTCATATCACAAAATCGCTCAGTTGCTACGGAAAAGACGTGTGTCTGTCTTTTAAGGATGTATAATATGTGTAAGAGATTTTCACATCTTACTGCCCTACAGATTTTCAATCTGTCCCGTCAGTCGCAGTTCCGTAAATCTAAAAAATCCCTTACGAAAACAAGGGGAGGCGTGCCGATACCGCTCACAAGGTGATCGTTATTGATGGATAGACAATTAATCTTACTCAGCTATCCACTTAACTTGTTACGTTCGACTAACTGGTAAGTAAGATTAAGGTTTTCGAATTAATCCTGTTTCAGTCGTGTCGGGTGTTTTAAATTTTGTGTGATTTTACTTAATATTGCCGTAAAGATATACGAAGAATTAGGTATGTGTTATAAGGTATATTTCAGAAAATTTTACGTTAAATGATCATTCAATATCAAGTTATATTTACACAAGAAATTGTGAGAAAAGGGTTATTAAAAGGTTTTTATAATCTCATTCACAAAAGCGAATCTTTTAGTGTTAAATAAGTATTATTTCTAACTTTCATCAACGATATCTCTCTTGGATAGTTTACATTAGGTTAGATAAGATTTTCAAACTACGTATACTATATATATTACTATAATACTATCTATATTTATAAATAGATAAACAGTCGTTTATTGTCTCAATACAATACCATGGAAACACACATACATAAAATACTTTAAACATATGATGATAGTGAATCATCACTAATACATTACGAGTTTGTCGCTAGAAGCAAAAAGCTATATTTCAGCAACTCGAGAGCATAACACAACACTAGTTTTCAGACGTGCCTTATAATTATCAAAACTAAATCAATTCCTAAGCCAACATTGATACAATGAATAAGACAATTAAAAGTTGTAAGGATGTGTTTGTGTTTGATGCTCTTTCAAGTAAAAACTACTAAACCGATTGCAATGAAATTTGGTACGTAGACAGCTGAACAACTGGAAAAACATATAAGCAACTTTTTATCCCGATATTCCTACGGACTTACTCGGGTGAAACCGCGGGACGCAGCTAGTTAAGCCAATATTAATGTGAATAAATCATATAGAGTCTATCCGTCCGGTACACTGAAAAACCACTTAAATTGGCGAATGGATCGGCTTGAATTTTGTTATACACCGAAATAAATCCTTCCAAAAAAACGCACTGTTCCGCAAAAAAATTAAAACTGCGATATACAATGACAATTTGACGAGCAGTATCTATCAGACGATAACAATGCCTGCAAACTCGCGGCAAAAGCTAGTATTTCCATTAAACCCAAGAAATTACTTCGTACACATTATAAATACGTCATAGTATAGTGAGATTTATATTCATAACAGCGTAAGTGTCGTAAAAATGTTCAAGCGTCCATTTTATGATACATACATAAGGCGTAGTTTTACGATGCATATAACATGGTTCATGTAAGATATTTCATATATTAAGATAAAACTAACGCACGTTCTGGATATTACATAATACCCGCAGTTTACTGCAAAATTTTTTGAAACTAGCTTTCTACCTGCATATGGTTTCGACGGCATTGTCTCAAATTCTTAAGGATTAAAATATTTCACCTTGGTAAGAAATCTCTTAACTATATCTAGGCTCAAAATTTATGTAACAAAAACGCTTCGTTGCGTCGTGAAAAACAAACTCTGTACACTCTGTACACACTGTATAAACACACTTTCACATTTATAATATTAGTAAAGATTTCATAAACATTTTGTTATTGAATTATTTTAATAAAATTATTCAATAACAAAATGTTTATGAGAAATAGATATGAAATATGTCGGAAATTTCACAGAAATATCTTATTCTTAAGTAAGCATGTGTTACAGGAAATTTATTTAAAATAAATATTTATAGCATATTTATATTCCCCGGTATATGTCGTAAGAGTATATGTTTTAATAAAAAAATAAACATTTCAATCATTACACCAACTCCCAATTTTTTCATATGTATCAGCCGACCAATTTTAAGTTTTTTAAAAGAAAACATTCCTTTTACGACAAATGTATTCATAAAACTCATATATTTTTGCTGGCATAGCGCTATAATAATTTACGTCATCTACCCTTACGTTTTCTAACATTACCATATGCGTTTTTTGTAAAACAACCAAAAACGACGCAACAGAATCTTTCGGAACTGAGTAAAATTACATTGAATATTCATATAGTCCCTTAATTATAAAACATTTGCATCAAAACATGGCATGGCCGCAGGATTTTTCTGAAATAAATACGCGGGTTTTAGTTCAAAAAGAGCGATGTCAAAGCGACTAACGTTGAGAGCAACTCAAAGTTTCAAGAGACACTCAGAGGTTTAAGCCGGATTTTATGTTTGTTTACTCTGCGGCTTGAATCCAAGGTGCATTTTAATGCTGGGTACATATTGTTTTTGAGGTTAGAAAACAGCGGACATTTTGCGCGCGAAAATAATCTGAGCCATCGAGAATGGACATTTTGTGCGTGACATCAACAAATCAATTTAAGTAGCTTCATTTGGTTAGGTTTTTGAAATTGGGAGGGATCATATTATATTTTCACAACATAAAAAGATACTAAAAAGTCCAATCAATGCACGCTGTACCTAAGTTCTGTAACTCAATATTTCCAGAAATTGGTATAAAATAAGCCAATAATAAGATATTTTCTGAAATGTATTTACAACGTAATATCGTAAATCGTCCAAGAGATATACAGTATAGTTGAAAAGAATTGTTTTCTTACATAACAATGTCAGTATAGTCGAAATTAATTGTTTTTAAACATAGCAGTATACGATATATGTATTAATTTTAATCTCAAAGAAATCATTTCAAATAAAGACCCCTAATCTCCTTAATAATTTGAAGTTTACTTAACATTTACTATAGTTAAATATAAATTAATATTCCTTGTTACAGCGCAGCCAGCATGAGGGGTGTGCCATTCATCGTATGTACGTTCATCTCAATATTGGAAACGGGTGAGTGAAATCTTTCGCATATTTCAAGAGCCATCGAAGATGCAAGCGTTAAATGTTTGCTCGCTGAACTCGAGTATATAGATGCATTTTATTTTCCACTAGACGCTCACGAGGTATGGAATATGCGATACCGTGATTTTATCTTGACTTTACTGAAAGATTTTAAGCATCAGGAGAGAAATTGTTTGTTTTTAAAAACGTAAATAACAGGACTTAGGATTAAAGGTGTGTGGAACAGTTCCGTTTTATTTTCTTCCTATCGTTACGAAATATTGCACAAAGTAATCTGAAAGACGAAAATCTAGTTAGTATTAACTTGTATTTAAAGATAATTAAATCCTAAATAACTATACATTTAAAGGCGATACCGAAAGCAAATTTTACAAACAAACATTAATTCACTTTGCATATTTGTGACATCAATAAGGATGACGTCACCCGTTTAATTACACCGATATTAAATCAGGATCAAATATTGGTCCAACTTGCGATGCTCCATTCGTATGGCTTTATTTGTAAATGAATTCTGTAAATTGATATTTATTTCCATGGATAAATAATATATCTGCTTACGCAATTGGTATTTCTATGTAGATTTGTACTCTAGAATAATTATATTACGAAAAATGACAAGAAACTGAGAATGTCATTCAAGATTCTAAAATGTTTGTCTTGCGCTGGACTCCTAAACTAATCAATCGATTTTAATAAAATTTACACATCATGTGCAGTGTGATCGAACTTAAATGATAGGATAGTTTATTTTATTTCAATTACGATAAATGACTACATAGACGATGCCGGGGCGTGCAGCTAGTTTCCTATAAAACACGAATAGAATAGACCAATCGGTTGAAAACCCACGGAGTTGTGAAGTTACAAGACCGAAAAAATCATACCAATAGAGAGACTCATTAATTTTTGAGGCTGTCGGTAAATATTAATCAAATCTTTTCTTTGCATAGAGAATAATGGCTGTTCATAATATATTAACTCATAATATTTATGGGGATCACTTACATGAGTTCAAAGTGTGTTTAATCCTTAAAGTATATACCCATTGTAGTTAAAAAAGAAAAGAAAAATATAGGCATGATAATATGCTTCGGAAGGTTTACATTCGTTGGGGATACCTTAAAGAAAAGGGCATACGATTATCTCAAAGGCCGGCAACACATTCGCAACTGAACTGAACTGAACAACAACTGTTGAAAACATAATGCAACTAATTTGTTATTAATGCTTATGTATCTTATTAGATACATAAGCATTTTATTTAACGTTTATAAACCTTACTAATATACGGGCAAACACACAGATTTTTTGTTAAATTATTCTTCAAGCAACATAGTACGTGAATGGTGATTTATTTTTTAGTACAGTTTATATAATTTAAGTAAATCGTGTATTCATATTTCTGAAACTAATACGTTCGCATGTGTGCATGCGGCTCTGTGTACCGACAATGCAATCCGAGGCCGTTGATTCGAGACCGTCGAGTTGATTGTATAAATGTGTGCGTGTGCCATTCTTGCTCCCCTAGTCCCTTAAGAGATTTCTTAAGTTCTGTCGTCAGTGGAAAGCTATAGTGTCTCTCATAGGCTCGTAGGATGTATCTTTCTTAACACGTTAATTAAGAAAGAAAGAAACATTTATTAGAGTCCACATAATTACAATGCAAACAAAACCATAAAAATTATTAATATATTTTATTATTACCTTCACCTGTATGGTTTGTATGTATGTATGTTTGTAAAAAACCTCCTTTAGACTCGTTTATGACCCACTTTAATCGGATAAATATTATTCCATACTTTATACACTTATTAAGGACCGATGATAATGTAATAATTTCATGAGTAATTCTTATCAGCCTGGATTCTTAGGTTTATTAGGGTTAAATCAGTGAGTCAATGTTGATAATCGTATCATTAAAGCGTGGTTTTTAGTTTTTTTTTTTTTAACTCTATCTAAATTCATCATTAATTATAATATCAAATAAGAAATATGAATTTCATATTTGTTTAACTAAAACTTACCAATATAAAACTCAACGAACATTAAATTCATCTACGCTTATAAAGAAGTTTCGCACTTACAACAATGATGTATAACCCTTAATTATGAGGCTTATTAAGAAACGTATACACTTACAAATAACATATTTATTTCGCATAATTACACATACATTGTATCGCACAAAGGACCTACCTAAATTAATAATTTAGACTCTACGCTCACGAATTACAGTTCCATTTTGCATATTCAGGCTTTCTTTTATAGCGAAGGAATAAAAACAGGCGCTCAAAGGATTCATTAAAAATATAGTCCATTGCGTAGAGTGCCACTGTTTCGTATTGAATAAAATAATATACGCTAATTGACTTCAAAAAAAACATATGCCAGTTTAGACAATGCTTTTGATTCTTTAGTTTAGATTCTGTATGAATCGATGAAATGAAACGAAGTCAAGTGTGTTAATTAGGACATGAACGATTCCAAGTGTTTGTATTATTTTCAATAATTTCTGTATCTACCTACTTTCATTATTATTAGATGATTAATTAATTAATTATCTTATCTTTAAATTTGGGGTCAACATCGATCACGGATAAACATAAGCCGATTTCATAAGATTGTTATGTATTTATAAAATTCGTAAGGTTTTACCCATAGATATATAAATTTAATAATACACCTTTTGATATAAATAAATATAGATGGAAAAACTAAAAGACCCCGCAATGATGGAATCAACATAGATTTATACACAGATTTCCTATATGACTTGAATCAATACATATCGATACTCCACATACATGTGTTGAATGGAAAGCTCCTTCTCAGAATTCAGCTTTTGATGTAAGGGTATTATAATTTAATTAATGCTCCGTATCTTTGATACATTGGAGCGGAATAATTATACTAATTGAACAGCAATTTCATACGAGCGTATATCGTTGATGCTTAGAATATAAATGTACTAGCTTCCCGCCCGCGGCTTCGCTCGCGGAGTCAAAGGATATGTTTATGAAAATGAGTGCTTTAAAAAGTAACATGTATCTAGCTTATCGCCAGATAAAAAATAAATGGGAAACATCTGTGTTTTTGTATGTTAGTTTGTAATGTTTTCACGTTGAAACTACGGTACCGATTAGAATAATTGCATTATCATTGAATCATATCACACACTATTGAGTCAATATTATGGTTATATAAGTAAAACCCCTATATAACCCCCATATAATTAAACAGTTAACAATAAATATAAAACATACTCGTATGTTGCTCTTTAATAATGTAGCGAAAAGTATTTAAGATGTTTTGAAATCCGTCCAGTAGTTTATTTGTAAGGCTTGCCTCTTGCTCGTCTGTTTTCCCTTTATACGGCTTAACTGGAGATAAACTATAAGATAGTTTGAAAAAACTAAGGAACGCTTTGATGACTGAATCAACTAAATTGTCACTTTATCTCATATACAGTGTACATCAGGAAATTATTTAGGCGATCCTGATCAGTATAATACGCTACACTCATGAAATTATTGTATCGTCACCGATCCTTGTTAAGTGTACAAAAATTTGAATACATAACATCGTTTAAAAGTGTATCAAAATCGAGTCTAAAGAAATTTTAAAATAGTTTGTGTTTTGGTTATTGAGATAAAAAGTTTCATTTAAATATTAGTAAAGGTAATGTAAATATTTACTATTTTGGGATTATTACATACAAAAAATCTATTGTCTTGAGATATATAAAAACGAATCCCTATATCCCTTGATTGCAAATTAACCCCTGGTTAATTCCGTTAATATTTCATTTATTATTCATTACTTTTTGTACTTGGTAAAACAATTTGCACTACCCATTTAATATTCACGCGTTGGACAGTTCGCACGAAGATTGGACGTTGAGTCAACCGGTCATAGATAAATCACATACAAACTTGCAAAACAACATACAGGAGCTTTCTACACTCCATGATATCCAAAACAGTCGCTTTTCAAAGCTCTAAATCTCGCCTTAATGCCCCTCTACGAGCATTTTTCAGCAATATTTCTCTCGTTAATCGAAAATAAAGCCCACGTTATTGATAACGTTGCTACATCAATTCTATCGTTATGGGAAATATTAGAATGCTTCATTTCATACAGCTCCATTAAGGTTTTCCAATTAAGATTGAAAAAAATCGTTTTTTTTTGGGAACGGCTGCTAAAAATGTTAAACCTTGAATAAAGAAAGTAAAGTGAAGTTTTAAATTCACATCGTAATGAGGCTTTACCGATGAAAACTATTTTTTATTCAGCCATCCATACACATAACTGAAAAATAAAACAATCCTACTCCTACTAATATTATAAATGCGAAAGTTTGTAAGGATGTGTGTGTGTTTGTTATTCTTCACGAAAAAACTACTGCACCGATTGCAATGAAATTTAGACAGCTGGACAACTGGCATAACTTATAGGCAACGTTTTATACGGACTTACGCGGGTGAAACCACGGGGCGCAGTTAGTTTACCCATAAATGCAAGTAATGCAGTATATTTTAACCATACTCAAACGTTCATAAACCAACCTTCCATTAGCCGCGAAGTTAGAATGCGATGTCCAACTGCTAACGAGCGAACTTCACAAATTAGAGAAGTTTCCCGCCCTTTTGCACCTTTTAACGGTCGATATTCAACTTTAATAATGTCACATTACAATGCGAATAGAATATTCTGGAGGCGTGGGATGGTTTTGTTAAAACAAATCAGTTCGACCCGAACTTAGTTGGTGAAGATGGCGACAATAACCAGTTATAGTTAGGTTAGTTATCGTTTGTTGTATGACAGCTCATTCATAATGGGGTCTCGCTCTTATCTAAAAATAGATTAAATTATTGATTGTAACTTTAATATTTAATGTCAATAAATTAAATAATGTATTCGTGATAATACCTCTTCGAAAAAACACAAATATTTTTACTCACGAATTATAGGAACATTTCAATATTATAATGAATTAAAATATGTGATTTAATAGGTTTTAGTTTTGCAATTCCACTGACATACAAATGCTAACTGATCCAATATGAAATAATACTAGAACGAATGCAATCTCTTTTTAATGCAACCTCTCTCAAACCGTATTACAGAAGCAAATTTAAAAATGGAACAAGCGAATTCGAATAATCCTCATTAGAACATTCTACATCTACATACATGTTCTACATGCAGCTGACCTAATGTGTTTTTTTCAGATGCTTTTCCCAACAATGCGAGGCGCCCTATTGTTGGAACCACGCACCGGATTGCATTTAAGCCGTAAGTTGCGATTATGATCTTTATTCCAAGTATGTAGAGCACAAAATTCCCTACGAGAAAATGAAACTAAATGCACATCTTTTTGTACAAACGTTTTGATGTAAGTTTCGAAGATAGAAATTCAAGATGTATTTAGAGAGTTTAATGCATCCTGCTGTTCTATTGAAATGGTATTGTCCAGGATGTTTTGTTGTGCATGCAAATCTTTTTCACATTATGTAAATAAGATATGAATATATTTCTAAGATAAACACCATAATTAACAATATTTATAGATACAACCGAGTCATAGTTACATTTACGCTAAAGTGACATTAATAAGTTTCTGAAAAGTCATCCCCTTCTTCCTCAAAAAAAAAGACAAATATGTTTTTAAATGTATCATTATTTATTTCCAAGGTCTTAAAATGTGTTTGTGTAAGTTGAAACTACTGAGCTGATTTTTAAAACTCCTTCACCAATAGAAAGCGACACATATCTGAGTTGTTTGACTATTAATCTTAATAAATTTAAATAATTAACCCAAAAGTGTCTAATTGACTGATCTATAAACGCGCCAAACCACAGAATAATAAATATAAGTACACAAATTACTGGACCAGTCGGGTTGAAATTTGGCATGCAGATAGCCACTATAATGTAGGTATCCGATAAGGAATGGGAGGAGAAAGGGATTTCGATACATTCTATCCTCGAAGGGACAAAATTGAAGAAGAAAGTGTGTGCCGTAAAATTTTATTCTGACCACGCGGGTGAAGCTGCGGACAACAGCCAGTCGTAACGATAATATAAAGCGGAAGTTTGCAAGTATGGATAGATCGATTTTTGTAACACTTCACTTAAAAACTACTGAATGAATTTTAATGAAACCTTACAATAACATAGCTTATACATCAGAATAAGACTCAGGCTACATTTCACACTTTATTTCACGCAAGTAAGCCGCAGATTTCATCCAGTAAAATATATACGAGGTGATAATGCATCAACTATTTTTGACTCATATTTATAAAATATATGCTACAACACCAAATATCTCGGAATAGTATTATCATAAAGTAGATCTTACTATTAGTACTAGTATTTCTAAAACGAATAAAACGATGTCTGGACTATATAAAAGATAACAAATTAAAAAATGTTTATTTGAACCAAAAAAGAAATACACTTTACACATTGAATACAAATTATATAGGTATATTACATTTTTATAGTTAAATGGGCTGAAGTTACTTACAACAATGAACAATAAAATAAATTACAAGATTATATTCAAGCGTGTTTAATGATAGTCTCAACTAAATTGTCTCACTTGCGTATATATAGGATATTCGTAAGGAAATTGTTTAATCCTAGCGATCCTTACCTGGTTTATAAGATAAACTTATGAAAATCTATATTTTCATAAGTTTATACTATTATTGTCACCGATCCTTGATTAGAGTACAAAGTTTGTATTAGATCTATCCGTTTGAATTGTGACGAAATCAAGTCTAAAGGAGTCGGTTATACACAAACAAACTTTTTAATAGCGTGTTAAAAAACGTTTGACAGCTGAGTTTTATTGTGTGATAGCGGGCAACTGAACTGGTGGTTTGTCCTGATGATAAGCGATCACAACCGCCCATGAACACGCGCTGCCCGCCTTTAAGGGGCAAAAGGAAAGGATTGATGATTGGAAAGAAGGAAAGAACTGGGAAGAGAGCAACAGGATATGGCCTCCGGCTCCACCTCTCACCGTACGAAACACAATAGCATGCTATTATTTCACGCCGGTCTTTTGTGGGGGTGTGGTACTTCACCGGTGCGAACTGGTCTAATTCGGTCCGAAGCATGCTCGACTCCCAGCCTAGAACGACGATAGAATGACGCCATAGTCAATATCTTCTATTAACTTGAGGTATATGAACTAGAACTGTTAATATATTTAACGTAGTCGCTTCCGCTGTTGTAGTGACCGCGGCTTTGAGCGGATTTCACAGATTTACTGTGAGAGCAAAGAGTTCCTGGAACCTGCTTTGAGCTATGTATGAGCTGAGAGAAATTGATTCGATTTTTCTTTATCTGTATTCGTTTTATAAGCTTTTTGTATATGTAATGCAAGATAATCCGTTTATAGAGGTTTATAGTGAAGATGATTTTGTTTCTTTTTGCGTATTTCTAGGAATAAACAATATAACAGAAAAAAGGTTATAAAAAATTTTATGACCTCATATTTTAAAAGCAAAAACTTGATATCTACAAATCTCTAGAATGACAAGTAAGGAACGACGAAACCATTGAACGAGAAAACATTTAAATTTGATGAAAATTATGCTTTTATAATATGCATTTAGAAACAGTTATTTAAAAAAGGTAAACGACTGACTTCCATGAATTTGCCATCGTCTTAACAAATCTTTAAATACGACAGTATACTCTTATTTGTTTTCCACAACTGTATGAAAATCGTTTCGGCAGTTTTAAGTTTAATATTAAGTATAATTTTCACCTTAGTTGAATTTTAATGAAACATTTTTTGATTATATTTATAGCAATTACATTAGCTTATTAAAAAAGTTAATGGTACATGTTTGTTTCAGATCACGGATTCAAGCCTCAAATTATAATGAAGGTAAGGACGAATTTTATATATTTCTATTTAAAATTAAGTATATCACCACTGCTTATGTCGATGAGGGATAAACGTCGTGAGGTAACCAGCGTGTCCAGGGTCAAAAAGTACAATGTGGCCTGGACATCGAGCTGGATTATGGCCTAAACCTTCATGGGGGCATGTGTCCTTACCTACTTACGAATAGTAGTTAGGTAAGAGTACTTACTCATTTTCACTGACTCGTTCTTTTTCACAATAAACTTATGATTTAGCATAGAAGTTTTTTTAGTTAAATTGCTATTTCATTATAGTATAGTTTTCTTAAGAACATCAAACACTAGTTATGAATTAAGAATTTAATGCTTGTGAATAATAAAAATCGTGTCTCTGTCCATTGTACGGATTGTAGTTAAATTTGGGTCTATTAAGATAGCACGCCGCAGCTTGACAGACCAGTCTGTAAACAAAGCACGACACAGATAATATAGAGAAACTAAGACCATGCCATCTGGCTCCATAGTTAACACTTCTTATAAATTACTTGATTCATTCATTAGTCTGTGCATAATCATTTAATTTGTTCCAACAACCGACTTTAAAAATCTTAAGAACTCTCAGAAATTAAAGACCTTTTTACGAATTTTAAGGCTAAAGACATAAAACTGAAGTCTCCCCGTGACCTCGCTGAAAAGTGTTCGAAACGTCGGATTAAATAATGAATAAATCGCGATGAAATCGTTTTAAAAGTCTTTATACCTAAACGTATGATACTCGCCTAAAATCAGACAGCAAAATTCTATCTTAAGAAGCAACAAAATAATTCTATACCGAAATGAATTGACTAAGCCCAGCTTTGCCAGTAATTTATAAAGTCCGTAAACAATTATTTATTGCGAAGGTGCAGGATAATACCTAACATACTGCAGTCTAGAATTCACGTGGGATAACATAAATCCAGATTAAACCAGTTCGAGGCAGAACCAAGCGGGGCCAATTAGCACTCAGGAGATTTGCATTTTAGTTCGGCTTAGTGAAAACAGGCATTTTGTTAATTATTATTTATGGCGCCGGGAATACAAAATGGCCGCTCACGTTAAGATGTTAAATTTGCATAAATGAACGATGTTTATTTGATATTTTTTTACTGAGTTTTTGTTATTACAAAGTTCAAGACTGATTGAAGCAAAAGGGTTATTTATTAATAAATTTGTGAAATAATGACTTATTAAATTCATTGTCTCTTTTTTTGTAATTACTTTCTGTGTACATTTTCTTGAAAAAAAGCCTTTAGAAATTAAAAACTTTTTAACGGATATTAGTGTTTTTTTAATACTCCACATATCAACTGTGGAGAAATAGGTGGAGGTAGTTCACAAACAACAATTTTTGTATGACCTTCAAGACAAATAACGTCTCAGTCTCGCCGTGACCACGCTCGCTGTAAAGCGTTCGAAACGTCGGGTTAATAATATAATGAGTAAATCGCGTTTAAAATCCGTTAAAAAGTTTTTAATTTCTAAATGTATAATACTCGCGTAAAATCAAACACAAGAAAAAACTAAAAAAGCATTTGCCAGTAAGATATAATTGTGATTTTATGTATAAGTATACTTTGTTTGTGTAATAATTACAGGTAAGCCTTCAAATAAGTAATGTATATTAGTATAAAATTATTAATTGATAATAAACAGCCACTAACATCATAATATATTGGTATTCCAATCTAAATTTTAATATTGTCATAAAAAAGTGAAGTCCCTTGTCCCCTACATATCATCTGCCCCGATATGGGGCAGATGATATACATCTGTTTGACTGATCGATTTTCTTTATGGACAATTAGGTGATCAGCCTCCTGTGTCTTGTCAGACCAAGACATTTTTTTATTGTCCCCACCGGGAACCGGGAATCCAGGACGAGTTCGATTCCCGGTTCCCTCGATTTTACGCTCACGCGTTTACCACTGTACCAAGGAGGCGGTCAATTGAATAATACACAGTTGTAAAGATATAAATAAAACCATAATAAACTTTTGTTAAAAAAATATTGATAGTCAAAATGAAATTGGTAAACCAATTAATTTAAACAATACTTACTGATTAATGACTATAATTAATCGAAAATTACACAGACCACATTTCATATGCGAAAGTTATTTGTTACTTTCCAGTGACTAGCAATCGGATAAAATATTTTCGAATTTATTAGCTTCTTAATTTAATCTCGGCGATTGGGCGTACGGCGTAAGCTTAGAATTTATTGTTTTGGCTCTCAGCACAGCTTTACGTACTAATAATATTCGATATTATTCTTTGCATTTTCAAATTTTCTTTTAGCCCCTTATAAATCGGAATCTTATTAACGTTTGAACCGATCTGATCCAGGCATTTTAAAGTAATTTATATAGAAGGTAGACGGTCACATAATTGCCATAGTAATGCTTTTCTCGTTTACTCATATATATTATATTAAAGTGAGTACGAAATATTATCAACTATTTATTGTTAAAGAATATAAAAATTAAATGTATTTAAATGTCTCAGCTACAAAGCTTGAAAAGAAGCAAGTCAAAACTAGGCATTTATATTTTAAGTTCTTTGATTTTATATCTTTAATGAAAAATAATTTTTCTTCAAAAAATGTCACCGTTGTTACTATTACGGTAGGTTCTTACACATTCTAAAAGAATCACGTCAATAAATAAAAAACCCCACGGAGTTATCGCGTAACAAAACCGAATAAAATACAGTCGAATTCAAAACCTCATTCGTTTTTTGTATCATCGCTCATAAAAGCAAATTACAATAAACATTTTCCACTGCAATCATACAACAATTCCTTAACAACCGAGCATTGCAAATCCACATAGAGACGTAAGCAAATAGCAACGAAGCCGCGGGCAACAGCTAGTGATGGATTTAGCGAAATGCGGTGAGCCAAACAATAAATTCTAAGCTTATAGCCCCTGTTCGCCAACAGATTTGAACGTAATCCCAATGTTCCTCAAATAGCTGAGTATTCGTAATGTAACCTATTTATCTACATTTGGACTAATGTCCTTAAACTCAGTAACTACTGGTGCGAATTATTATATTTTACACGCTTATATAGCTTCACATGTATGTTTGTATTGTTCCCAATTATATTGCTGCTCCTTTGCATTGGTTGCATGACGTCATTAATCTATAGCCTTAATTAATAAATAATAATTACAGTAAAAAAAATAAGAAACAAGCTTTAACGATAGAATCAATTTTAACTTACTCCTACAGAGTACACCTAAGTATATTGTTTCATTACGATACTTTTCAGGATTATTAAAGTCATGAAATTATTAGATTGTCAGTTATCACCGATCATTGATAAGCCTACAAATTTTTTAATAAAATATGTTCGTTAAATGTGGGTCAAAAGCGAGTCTAAAGGAGTCAATCACACACGCATATAGGTGAAACTAAAAGCTATAAAAGCGTGTTAAAAAATTATTCAATATTCACAAAATAATCCAGTTGCGGTAGATTAGAGAGGCTGTCCCATTCACTTATACTAGAATCGCACGCTATCCGCATAATATAACTAATCAATTTCGAATAAAGGCTTGCATATTAATGTTTGCACAATAAATTGTATGTACTAATACGTATTAGTCTCAGTCGAATTAATGTGGAATAATTGATAACTGTTTGTCGGTTGAGGCAGAACTATTGAACGGATTGTGGTGGATTTTGATTTATATATAGACGAAATATTGGAAGTTATTGTAACCCTACTTTGATTTTTAATGAAGTGTAACTGTTAGTAGTTAATAGTTGCCTGGAAGTAATTGCTTATAAGTAATTCGACTGTTTTTTTTTGTGTTGCCTCTTTATACAGAGTGAACTGATATTTATTATGTTTTTTGTATTCAAAAACTGTACCTTATCATGCAGTCCCAATTTAAATTTGATTCAAGTTGGTGTAATTTTGTTAAAAATAGTGATAGTATTAATTTTTCCACATATTTGTTATGTTAACACATTTTAATAGCAGAATAATTCAGGGAACCCGTGTGAGAGAAGCTAGTCTCAGATAACTTCAAACTAATTGAATAATTTGAAATTCAGCCTGAAATCAGTGAACGAATCTAAAATGTTCAAACTAGTCACAGAGGAAAAACAATATTATATGATTAGATTCTTTAATTTGTAGGTTGGACATTACCTGGAACCTAATTAGCCCAAACTTAATTACTAGAGTACCCATGAATATGGGTCACCTTACGCATATGCATTATTTATAGGATGTTTTAACGAAAAAACCACACAGTACAAGAATTTTTTGAAATTGTGCAGACAGTTACAAGATGGTTTAGGTTATTGTTAAAAATGTGTGCGTGTGTGTGTGTTTTTTTAATTAAATTTCCACCATTTTTATTTGAATTTGCGAGAATTTCAATTAAAAATTACAATCTGGATCGGTTCACAGTCGAAAGTTCTGGTCTAACACAGCCAAAAATAAAACGCAGTCGAGTTAACTATGATTTTTTTTGTTACAGATACATTAGACGCGGATTATGACGGACATTCTGGACAAGATTTTGCAGACGGGTAAGTTATCCGCATACATATAGTCTATTGTACACTTATAAGGCATGGGCCATATACGTTTCACATATAGTTGGAAATTTAATTTGATTCATAGAATAGGCGAGCATGCTCGGCTTGTGTCCTGCCAGGTTTAGACATTTTTTTTGCAAATTTCTACAGAGAATAGAAACCAGAGTACCCCTCAGTTCTTCACTACTATACCATAAAGACAATGGGAAAATACAAAAAAAAATGGAAATGAGTTTTAAAATAACAACATTTCCTAGAACCAACGAACAAATACTGTAACTTTTGCTTCTGTATGTGACACGCATCAAACATATTAGAAGTCGGTTAAAAATTTAAATATCTCACATCATTCGGACGCAATCAAAACACGCCCGAGGGAATACAATATAAAAAACATATAACACACCTTCAAAAACATGCTTAATTACCTCTCCCTTCTGGATAATGAAAAATCTACTTGTTTTCATAGAAAACGTGGAAATACCCTTTGACGAGCCGGGGCTTTTCCAAACATGCAATATGCGTTATGTTTTGTTACCATTTCTTTTATGCTTTCACATTTATTTTAAATATGTTCAACATTAATTATTACAAGATCATAGCTCATTTTGTATACGATTTTATTGATTTAATAGTTCTTACGTGTTAATCACAGAAGGGTTATAATATTAGTACAATCTAGTAAAAGTCTAAATCTAGTTTTGGCGTATCACCAATTAGCTTTGAATACATAAAGATTGTAGACACACAAATAAAATTAAATGTCAAATACTATATCTATAGAAATTATCTTGTAATTACTTCTTGAATGATGTTGATTTCTGGAATACTAGTAGTTTTATACATCGCCCCGACTTCGCTCTTGGTACATATATAGCCTATAGAAAGCACTTGGTAACATATCTAACGATAATAATTTTTGATAACAGTCCCTAAGAAGTAGTTCCTGAGGTTTTCGCGTTCAAACAAACAAGCTCTTCAGCTTAATATTATAAGTATATATCAAACTAGCTGTTCGCCCCGGCTTCGCCCGTGGTACATATATAGTCTATGTTACTCGTGGATAATGTAGCTTTCGAATGGTGAAAGAATTTTTAAAATCGGTCCAGTAGTTTTTGAACCTATTCATTACAACCAAACAAACAAAGTTTTCCTCTTTATAATATTAGTGTAGATAGCTCATGGAATTTAGTATGTAGAGTGGCGGTAAGCTACTTATTAAAATGTATTAAATGTTTTTAACTCATAAATGTATGGATTTTTTTTATTTCAGATTTGAATACAATAAACATCAACGGATGGATAATTGTGAGTATTCATTTTATAATTATGTATTAATTGAATTAAGTAGTTGCTATTTAACTCAAACTCAAACATATACTTACTCAATTAGACTTCTTATAGAAGAACTTTTGAATCGTCATAACACAGTTTTAACATTTACCACCGGTCCGTAAAAAAGCTTCTACAGAGAAGAGCTGTTATTAATTTTCTTTTAATGAACAAATTTATTAAATTGAACTAACTATCACAAAATTAGTATAAATCCCAAAAAGTTTGGTGTGAGAAATTTTGAAAGAATAAAAATATCAAATAGCTCAGGTTAGGTGTGTTCACTCATCCTACTATCCTACTTCCTATCCTACTAATATTATAAATGCGAAAGTTTTTAAGGATGTGTATGTGTTTGTTGCTCTTTCACACAAAAACTGCTGAAGCGTTTGCAACGAAATTTGGTACATAGATAGCTGGACAACTGGAATAACACATGGGCGATATTTTATCCCGATATTCCTACGGAATACGGCCTTATGCGGGTGAAACCGCAGGGCGCAGCTAGTTACAAATAAACTTTCCCTTCAAAACATTATTGTACACTAGTTAAACTGATTTCTATAAGATTTAGAAAAGGCATAAATTAGTCCTTTATCTTTGACCGTCAATATACATATGTATTTTTATACCGAAAATATAACTCGTAAAGGGTGAAACCGAGTACGCGAGCAAAGAAGCTGCAAACAGCTAGTAAACATACGTACTACAAATTCACTTAAGTGAACTTTTCAGTTCTCAACAAGTTCTGTGTATGTACGTAAATAAGTCTGCTCGCGATGCCTTCATTTGACACAGTTTATTCTGGAATTGGGAGAAATCTACCAATTTTATAATATACTAGCTGCGCCCCGCGGTTTCACCAGCGTAAGTCCGTATTCCGTAGGAATATCGGGATAAAAAGTTGCCTATATGTTATTCCAGTTGTCCAGCTGTATACGTACCAAATTTCATTGCAATCGGTTCAGTAGATTTTGCGTGAAAGAGCAACAAACACACACACACATCCTTACAAACTTTCGCATTTATAATAATATTAGTAGGTCTATTGGTACGCCCCGGCTTCACCCGCAAACGAAGCCACGGGCATGGATAAGTATTTATAAAGCTCATGTCCTATTCCGATGTATAAGCTATATAATTGTAAAGCTTCATTAAAATCATTCAGTAGGTGCCTTCATACCGAAATTCCTATTGGATAACTTACGCGGGTGAAACCGCGGGGCGCAGCTAGTAAATAATACGAATTCATTTTTGATATTACAAACTACATTCTCATACTTAAAATGTAGCTCAAGTCCATAACCCATTGTTAGCCTCCCGTTATCAACGATCGGTTATAAGACATTATTATGTGCTAATATCAACTCACCTTAATTGTAATTATTATATTGTAACCTTACGTACGCTTGTCTTCTTTCGTAATCAAATTGTATATATAATTATGAAATAGTGTATATATTTCGCGATAAACTATTTAGATATATTGTACTAAATTATGTTAAATACATAGTGGGAAGATACTGTCGTCTAAGATACAGGCTCGGCCTAGTTTAGACGACAAGTGTCCATAGTTATAAGTTTTTTGTTTTAAAATTCAAGCCACATATGCAATGTTAATGTGAGGTATGAATAAATAAAGATTTTTATTATATTGTATTATTATTGCTAATGAATTTTGGAACTGAATACTATATACTATCTTAATGAGAGGCAAAGATAATAAAACAAACAAAATAACACCTTATTCATTTATATTAAGACACATCGTAATTTTCATATAATTATTATTATTTAATAGCGAAGCACAAATACAAATTACACCAAAAATTTCGCAATATTTGCCGGCAGCGAAATTAGAAACAAACTCGGCCTAATTTATCGTGGCTATATTTCTGACGTCGATTCGTTGCTGCCCGTATTTCCCATAGGATATCCCGTCTAAAGCAAATTGATTTCAAAAACTTCCATTTTTCCTTTACACGTTATTGTTATCGCTATAAGAGTTTCGAGAATATCTTCAAAACTTAAATTATGCTGAAATATTATATTCATTGGCTAAAAGCATCTCTAAGTATAAGATTAACATTTTACTTATAAACTAAAAACAATTTTCCTATGTTGCTATGTTATTGATTTCGTCTTATCTTACCATTTTAGTAGTATAAATTGAAACAGTTAAGAGAATGTCTGTTTGACTTGAGTATCGTTCATCCGATCTTTACGGGTAGTGAACCAATCAAGGGAAATACAGATTTGCCTTCAAACAAAAGCGTAATCGGTCAAAGCAGATATCAGTTTATTCTTGTAGTTTCCTACAAATAGTGCAGGGTGAGAGTATTTGAAATGGTATGTTACATATTGTGTATAAGCTAAGAGGCAATCTTGACATCATAATAAAAAGGTTCAGTTTGCGAGACTGACATTTTTCATTCAATTCTATGTTTACATCGGAGACAATTATTATGCAGAATGAGATTAACTATCGAGTAAACGATAATTGCATTTGTAGTTTGGTTTATATTAATATGACCAAAAGTATTAAAGTGAAGTTGAATGAGCAAATCAATTGTAGCTTTGCAAAAATTTCATGACTGAATTTTGTTCTGAGACTACTTTATATAATAAATTTTGCTTCCAATTTGTCATATCCTACTAGTATTATAAATACGAAAGTTTGTGAGGATGGATGTATGGGTATGTTGGTTACACTTTCACGCAAAAACTACTGAACCGATTGCAATAAAATTTGATTTGGTAGATAGCTGGACAACTGGAATAACACATAGGCAACGTTTTATCCCCATATTCCTATGGCATACGGACTTACGCGGGTAAAACCCCGGGGTGCAGCTAGTGATATATAACTATACATTCTTTATAATCCCAGGAGACTATATAATAATACCTTTCTTCCTTCAGTTTAAAAAATATACTTTTATATTATAGTCATTATTAGGGTGTATTAGAGTTATAATATGAGTGATAAGATACCGAGCAAAGCTTAAAATATCCGTTACACCAGACCGACGAACTGGTACAACTAAAATGTAATAAAAATGATCTCCCAAAGGATATTGTTGCGGACATTAATTTTCAGACTCCCTGCAATTCAGTTCTTTGCAATTCTACCGGAATCTATTGATCTTCGCGTTCTGATGAGCTACTCCTCTTTTTTGGAACGAATATATAGTATATTTTTGGATATTGGAGATATGTTTTGTTTAATATTTTTTATATTTTTATGGAAAGGAGGTAATAAAAATACTTATATTTAACAAAGAAATAAACTACCTTCCAACTGTCAGAACTAGACCTAATTCTATAAGAAGTCTTACTGAATAATTAAATGTTTGATTTTGTGTTCGGGAAAATTAAATTACATGGGACCACATGGGAAACACCAGCTTTCAAATAAAAAAAGAAATAAAAAAATCGATTCAACCAGTAAAAATCTTTGAGATAACAAACACAAAAAAGCAGTCGAATTTATAGCCTTCTTTTTTGTAGTCGGTTGATAACATGCTTATTTAAGTCATTTACCGAAGTGCGCTGGATCTTTCCCAATACATAGGTTTTTTAATCCAGTCTTCCTTTAAAACTAATTCGGTGTTTATGTTATGATGTAGCAACTCTCATACTGATAGTGTGGCATGATTCAATAAACCTTTTCGAAATGTGTCACACGTTTTATTTGGACACGCCATCAGCGTATTTATATATAACCTTTTCATTCTATAGCGGATAGCCTATAATTTATTTGCCTTGTCGAAATCTCTTGTATCCCATCGGCTTACAGTGTGTAAATAATTTTTATTTGTTACAACGTTGTGCTCGTAATTTCCTCTAGCAATAGACATCTTTATTACAATTAAAAACTACGATCAGTAGAAAAACAGACAGACAGACTGACAATCATATAGTATGTCTTATCGTGGCTTCCTTTTTTATGAGTAACATCATAAAAAATTCTTATTCTTTAATATCCCCAATGTTAAAAATTAGTTTGAACCTGATGTACTGTCGTATGACTACTCACAGGTGCTCATTACATGCTGTCAATTAACAATAGATCCCAGGGAGTCGTGGAGACTTGAAGTAGCTTGTTTCAGACGTTGAATAGTCGACAGTCACAGGTATATTTCCTCTGCAAATGTTTATGGGTGATACTGGTTGTTGCTGGTTGCTACAATATACATTTGTTTCACTGATCGATTTTCTTTATGGACAAGTAGGTGTCAGCTTTCTGTTTCCTGCCAGACCGAGACATTTTTTTTGTGCATCCCCACCGGGAATCGAACCCAGGACCCCTCAGTACTAATCTCACGCTTCAACCACTGTACCAAGGAGGCGGTCAACTATGTCCTTTGCCAACAATCAAATAAAAATGCACCTTCACCAAAATACACCTCTAGTTATATCTAGCAATATGGCAGAGACCAGGTGCTAAAACATATCCAAAAATAGTCCAGATAACCAAAAACTATACACCAATTTCAACTAAATTCACCCAACAGGATGGGATGATACAACATCCCACATAATCCTTTGCTAAAAGTAATCAACGCAAACTATAAATTCCTAAAGCTTATCAAACTTCGCTAGCTGTCGGTGTCTCGGATAATTGCGAAACTTTAGCCCCAAGTAATGTAAATAATATTTTAAGGGCCGATGGGGCTTGAACGTAAATAATGAAGTTGCGGAACTAGTATGTGTATGTATCCTTGAATATCCATTTAGCGATTAATACGGTGGTATGATTTAGAATCGATTTATTTATGGGTAGTTATGGAAGAAGGAAAAATCCTTAATAGGTGAATTTGTTAATTTTTCTGACGATTCTATGTTAAGCTCATATATTTAACGATACGACGATCGATATTTAACGTCACTTGCTTCCACGAATAATTTGTATAAAAAACTGTTCAGCATGTTTACATACTTCTACTATCTCATACAAATAATAATATTAGGAAAAAATAGGTCATATGTTTACATTAATGGACATTTATGTGATTCAAAGCGGACGAACTTTTATTTTGTGGATGTCATTTGCAAATAAAACATGTCTGTTACACAAAGTACTCGAATAAATTAAAAATTAGCTAATGATAAGTCAACATGTGTTTGAACTGCTCTTAATTTAGGTACTGTACAATCAGCATATTAATGTAAACAGTGTAGCGTTGGCAAATACAACGCAATTAGACATGTAAGTATTAACCTTTCTCTCTATCTATGAGTTTAAACATTAGTTAGTCTGTCTATTTATTGGTTCATCCCTTTCATTACTTCCTGTGTACCGCTTATCCAATTTTGTTGAATTTTAGTATAACATTAGATTGCTTGATTTTCTCCATTTTATCAGTCTTTAATTTTTATTGAAATCTTTTATTGTTGTCTTTACTTCTTTGCATTTTTTATTTGAATTAATATTTGTCTTTAATTTTATAAAAAAGAAATCTTATATAACATATCAACATAAACAAACATAAAAATGCTATTTCGCCATAATATTTAATATATCGTGACGTATAGATTGGGTCGTTAAAATAAGAAAGCGTTTAAATAAACTTTTACTGATACCTATTTTGCTGCGATAACTCGAAAACCTTCTTACTCTGTTATTTATTACGTTCATGAATCTATGTATAAATATTATATACTTCTATAGTGTATTATAGTATTGTATAAATAACTTCTCTTTTTTAATTCAATGAAATTCATTGACCAAACAAACGCAACAGTTCAAAGTTCCATTGGCACACCGTCAAAGCAGAAAAAATTCCAATTTTTTTATTAAATACGTTCAAAATATCAAAACAAATAAATACAAAACATAAAAATATAAAATTGCAATTAGTAAATACGTGTTCTTATTATTTAATTCATAAAAGCGTTCACCCCAGTATATTTACACATCAAAAACAATGTTTCACATTATGACTTATGGTTACAGATATATCGTACTACAGAATAACTGTCCTTTTAAAAATGTATGTACATGCTAGCGAACGTACACTCAGTGCAATAATGACGATACACTGGTGTTAATGGTTATTAAAATTATTATTGCGTAATATAACATAGCAAACGTATAGTATGGCAATCACCAATAAAAACTGTTTAATATTGGGTAATGCTAGGTGTAAACTTAGCTTTACCCAGATTCATTTATTAATACCTAAGTTCTTTGGATAAAGTTCGGTTATTTTTAATACTAGACGCCCGCCCAGATATCAAGATCCCTGTTTTATCATCAAGAGATCATTTAATCGGGACAAAAACTGTCACCCAAGTCAGCTCATACCCTGTCTCTATAGAAATTTCATCAAAATCCGTTCAGTAGTTTCAGCGTGATCGACGGACAAACATCCAAGCAAACAAACTTTCACATTTATTATATTACTGTGATTCGGGGTTAGTTCTATCTTCATTTTCATTTCAGTTAAATCTACCTGCAAATTTGAGATTAAATGCAAACGAAACATCTATAATTTTATCCATTCGCACAAACTTTTGAAATTTTAATACCAATAGGAAGACATCTTAGCTTTTCCGCAGGTGTCCATGGTTAAATATCATATAAAAACGCATTTTTACTATTTCACGAACATTACCCAATTATCTTGGGCTGGCTGAATAAACCCAGATTACTCCTTAGTCACTAGCCAATTAATTATCTATTTTCTATTCCATAATAGCACTCTAAGCTGTTCTACAAAATAACAATGGACAAACCGCCATGTCCCGCACTGCACCACCCTCGTTTCACTCATGAGGGTTCTGCAAACATAGCTGTTTTTCTTTGCAGAGTCAATTGAGACCCTTTGTTTGATCCCAGCGGACCTCCTTAATGACAGCGTAATACTCTGCTTTGTTTGTCGACGTGAATTAGTACTTTTATGGATTGGTAACGGTTGGCAAGAAGGGATTTATATAAATAAGATACGTAACACATACTCAAACATATTTTATATACGACTATTTAGACTAGACTGTATGGGCTCTCTGTAAAAATTAAAATATATATAAATCAATTGATAATTTAAATAAATGCTTTTCGGATATCCAAGATCGTGCATTTATTTAAAACTAGATGCGCCCGCGGTTTTTTCCGTGTAAAAAGTTGCCTATGTGTTATTCCAGTTGTCCAGCTATCTACGTAGAAAATTTCATTGCAATCGGTTGAGTAGCTTTTGCGTGAAAGAGCAACAAACGCACACACATCCTTACAAACTTTCGCAATCATAATATTAGTAGGATAATACTATAATGCGAAGGTCTGTGAGGATGGATGGATGTGAATGAGACAGATAGACAGCTGAACATCTGGAATAACAATAAGGCTACTTTTTATCCCAATGTTCTTACGGGATACGGAATTTCGCGGGTGAAACCGCAGGGCGCAGCTAGTAGTAGGATAAGACATCTTCCATAAAGCTTTGCTTAACAATCTTTTATTAGACTCACCTGTTTGTAAGTAACCGACTCGTTTAGATTCTATTTTGATCCGTCTTAACGGTAAAAGTTCACTGATTTAATTCCATCTTTATACACATGTCAAGGCTCGGTGACAATACAATAATTTAATTATATGATTTCTTATGTACACTCTGCACAAGAATAAGTGAGACATTCCGTTGATTCCATCATAAAAGCTTAGTTTTTTTTTAACCTATATTTATTATCTCTCGTTTTATAACCATGCGGTGCTATTGTGGAAAGTATTTAAGAAATTATGATTAATATGTTTAAAACTACTACTAACTAGTCCGATTTATTAATTTTCGCAGTCCATCGAACTTACATTACATATAGTCTTTACAATTAATCTGATACAGAATTAATTTCACAACTACCCTCATAACAAAAATAAAATGGGCTTATGAACATTGATATATTATTTGTGAATCTTACATACACTATGTTACTATATTTTAGAATATTTTATAAGTATATCTTTTGAATTAGTCATACTAAAATTTCATTAAAAAATGTTACTCATAGTCACCTTTCATTTTATTAAGCGACCTTTGTTAAAACTACCGTAAACAACGTTCGCGCAAATAAATAATGCTGTTTATTTCGAAAAATCTAAAACTTTCAGAATGTCAAATAAAAACTACACGTTGCGCCTGACAAAGAGCCTTTGTAATTAAAACTGTTTTTGGACGTCATTTTATATCACGGCATCCAATATTTCGAGAAAAAGTGCAAAAATTTTTGAATATTTCAAATTGGATGTTCGAACCAAATGTTATATGCGTAGTATGGCTGATAAATTACGGTTTTATTTTGATCAATGTGATTTAATTAACATTTTGTTTATAAAAATGCAGTTTATCCGATGGACACTGATGTTATTTTTGCTACTAGCTTTATGCCCGCGGCTTTACTTGCATTGACAGCCCTCTTTTGCCTCCCTTCTCATTTCATTTTGATATAGTTTTCTCAACTGAAGTAGTTTATTTTTGAGTAGCAGCATAGAATAGCAGTTTACCCTATCTATCATATTTTTGAATTTAATAAAAATCGATACATTCAGGCGTGCTTGGGACATACAAACATACAGTTGTTGTAGTATTTATAGTATTAGTGAAAAGTATTAAATACTAGACGATAGTCCCTGCTCCGCCCGGGTATCACGATTCTAATTCTTCAAGATTCTAATCTAATTGAAAAAATAAATGTTTTAGTTTTAGCTAATAAATAAGAAATTACAAAAAAACCTTTAAAAATTTATATCAATCAATAAAACCTAATTTATATTAAATCTGTTTTAAAATAGATAAGTAAATCTATGAATAATAACTGTAGTTTTTCCAGGAAAATGTTTTTTCTTAAAATAAAATGACGTCCAGACATTCCTTTTTACAGCGTGAGGTTTCTTGAAAGTTTCTTAAACTTTCAGATTTATTTCCTTTGCATTCCTTCATGATACATTAAAAAACATACTTACTAGTACCAACTTTAAAGGAATATATACACACACATACATATATACATAACAATAATAATAAATACATATTATATTTTAATGTAACTTTTATTTTTACATGTCAACCGGTTTTAAAAAAGGAGCAGCTCATAAATTCGACTTTATTGTTTTTGGCTTTGTTAGGTGAAAAATTTCGACTGGATTAACCGATTATGATGATTATTTGAGAGCTCCGGCCTCCCCTACAATCCCATTAAAATTTTTGTGTAGTTCTGATAATTTGAATGTAATTAATATTTCTTTTTAAACTATTATTATAAAAATCAAAGTATAATCTATAGATATGAAAATACACTAAATAACCAGGAAAATTTATTACAAGCCGCACGTATAAAATATAGCTTATTTCACCCACTGATAATGCAACATTCTGGTGAAAGACTTTTTGAAATCGGTGCAGCATTTTATGTGTGTAAATATTAGAAATATGCATACAAACACACGATCGTTTCCTCTTTATTGAAATCTGTTTATTTGTTTCAGCTAATGGCGAAGAATCGAGAATCTCCACGTAAGTTATGCTGTTAATATTTAATAACCAAATTTGAAATCAAAAAATAATATATAATAATAATAAGTTCATTGTGTTGTAGCTTTAAAACGGATTAACCGATTTTCCGGAGGTTTGTTTTGCAAAAAGTTCTCTCTACAAAAACAGTTTTTTTTTCGACTAAAATATAGTTTAGATATATGTTGATTAATTATATAAAATGAATAGTAATATTCCATTTAGTTGAATTACTGAACTTAAATATATATAACCTGTGGTTAATTTTAAGTTCTAGTATTGTCTTTTATTTCATACAACATATGTCCCAATTTAAAACAACAATTCGGTTTTGAAAATATCTCTCATATAAAACTGTATTCATTTATTAAAATTCGATCCAAGCAACCACACTGAGAAAAGAGAGAAAGTTACTTTTTAATTTATAAATCTTTATTTTTAAATTATAAATCATTCACTTATATGAACACATCGACACCTACAACTAGAAAATTCCAGAAACATCTGAAAATCCGTTGCCGGATTTCAAAAATGGAATATCTATTTTAAAAAAGCGCGCCACAATCCAGCGTACCTGACACAGCCTAATAAAAGTTAGACATTCCAACGTAGATAGCATAACGCAATCATAGAGAATTATGCAACTGCATATATCTACATTTCGTATTCTGTTTGACGTACAAGTTAAATATGCAGGAACTATCTTGTCGGTTCGTTGGGATTTTCAGCGAAATTTTTAAATTATAGTTTTTGAGCTCGTGGAAATTAGGTTACTCTATATGTAACAAAGATTTTTCTAGAATAATATGACACTGTTTTGAAATCTGTCTCTGAAGCTTACGTGTGATGGAATAAAATTTCATGTTGATTTACATTGATGCCATTTGTATCAACGGTTATTACAAAATAGAGAAGTATCTTATAGTCAAACTTATAAAAACGTTGTATTGCGTTGAAAAAATTATTTTTGACAATAAATAAACGCCCTTAAAATTATCTGGATTAAATTAAAATGAGACCACACAGAAAGCACCAACTTAAAAAAAAAGAATTATCGAAATCGGTTTACTCAATCAATAGTTATGATGTAACAAACCCAAAAAAATACAGTCGATTTGAGAACATCCTGCTTTTTTCAATTCGGGTGTAAATCACGAAAAATATCCAGTACTAAAAGTAAATTTCACTTTTATGGATTTCTTCGGTTTAACTTATCTGTCACTTAAAATACGAAATAATTTATGAAGATTTTAGCCCAAAGAGCTAATGTGATTTGATTTCTATATCAACAAGTCATTAAACGATGAAACTGAATAAAACTTCACTTTTAGCCAACTCAAGCACAAAACTCAAATATTATTGAAATAAATCCAAACGAATCTTACGAATCTTTCCCAATTTCCACATTATCGTAAAAAAAAACAAACAAATAACTCGCAATAAAACAACTTAACACCACCGCTAGTCTAATTTTAAACCGAAAGCAAATGCCTGCGCCGAACACCGCGACCGGCGTTTCATTTTAATTAAACAGCCCTCAAAATTCCAGAAACATCGCTTGATGGGTTACGAATATTGTTTATGTACGCTTGTTTCGAAGAATTCATTCTGAATTTAACATTTGTCGGCGGCCCTACCTCTACAAATGTTCATGGGCGGTGGTGATCGCTTACCATCAGACGAACCAAGAGCTCACTTGTCTGCTATTACATAAAAAACACATTTTGTTCTCACGTTACTGTACACGCAAATACACGTGAGTATAAAAAACATAACCTCAACAAAATACATAGTATCATCCTCGCTTCGCCCGTGGCATATATAAAATAATATGACTCAGAACACACTCAGGGACCACGTGCATATCCTGCTCTAAACTTTTTTAAATTCGCTCCAGCAATTCCTCAGAAATAAAAAAATTTCAGCTTTATTTCATTACATTATAGAATATAACTGTAAGAATATATATATTTTCCACATTGTAATTGCAACAAAATGTATATATAAATAAATAAGGTTTTGATTTAGAATTCATTTCAAATACCAGGTCACTGCTTGCATCAGCCATGGTTTTCCGGTCCACTGGGCCGGGATAACTGACGTTGACAAGGAAGCGATGCCCACACCGATATTAACATTGAATAAATAATTTTATGGAGATGTTACTATTCATTAGAATAATAATAATATCTCTTTATTTGTTCTGATTGTGTACAAAAACTTATCACACATTGGCCACAAATTGGTATACAAGTATTGGACGCACAGCTCCACGTTGATAATTATATTTAATGTTGTTTGATTTTATTAGGCTCATGTTAGGCGCTATATAACGTTTAACTTTGTTAAATTGAAGTGTTTTAGTTTTAACTAAAACAAAAGACGAAAGAAAACAATTTTATACAGAAGTTGTGGGTATGAAAATCTGATAAGGTATATGTGTAATGTATAGTAAATCATTTTTAACATTATAAATGCGAAAGTAACTTTGTGTATCTCTAAACCGCTGTCTTAACCACTGTACCGATTTGAATACAATGTACCTGTACCAAACAGGGATTCTTCGAGACCCGAGAAAAGACATAAAATAGTTTTTATCCCAGAAGTTCCACTATGTGGGAAAACACCGAAACTGTCTAACTTTTCCTTTACTACGCGGTCGAAGTCGCGGGCGAAAAGCTAGTTAGTTTTAAAATCTACATATCTATATTAATATTATAAGGCTGAAGAGTTTGTTTGTTTGTTTGAACGCACTAATCTCGGGAACTACTGGTCCGATTTGCAAAAATTATTTCAGTGTTAGATAGCCCATTTATTGAGGAAGGCTATAGGCTATATATGTACCTCGGACGAAGTCGGGGGACCGCTAGTACTCAGTATATCTCTAAATTCCGCTTATTATTATTCATTTATCAGTTATCAGACAGCGACTGCCAGGCCAGCTATATATTTATTTTATCAATTACGTAAATTACTATGGTGTATTATAAATATAGGTAACTATATTTTACTAACTACATAGCATACAATTAAAACCAATACACAAATTAATAACATCAATCAGCCACACGTGACACTAATTAGATACAGAGTAATTAGCGCAAGGAGGTGTAAAAATGAGATCTGTCAGGTATTCACATTACCAAATTTCCCCTGGGATCATCTCGTCTGTGCCATACAATTTCCACTTATTTAGGCCAGCGAAAAAGGTGTTATTCATTATTTTAAGAGCGTTACCATTCTTACCTCTTAAACACTGGATTCCTTGACACGTAATTATTTTTGTCGTGATAAATGTTGTTTTTTAATTAATTACGCATTCCGCAAGGTAGGAGTAATTTATTTGGAATGTTGTTGTTTGGGTAATTAACCAAGTGAGTGGTGCTGTTCTTTAGACATACGTTATAATTGTTATTTTTAAGCTTATTCGAACTTAAATTTCAATTCAATATATACCTTTGTAGAACAATTACATTAGATTAGAACCTTATATAAAGTAAATATGTTTCATATTGCAATGAAATATGAAGTGAAAACTGTTCATTTATACTACTAATAAGAAGCTGAAGAGTTTGTATGCTTGAACGCGGTAATCTCAGGAACTAGGTTAGAATTGAAAATTTGTTATTCTTTTGAATAGTTCATGTATTGAGGAAGGCTATATAATTATTATAGGCTATATAACATCCTATGCATGTGCGACATAGGTGCAAATGCGAGGCACAGCAGCAGTAAACAAATAAACCTAGATTTTAAACATATTATTGTTAATATTTTATAAAATGTATTTATTATAACCCACGTTTAATATTAGAAAAACATTCGTACAGTTTTTCTATTAATATATAATATACTAAACTTATACGTCGGTAATCATAAAACAATTAATCGCTTTAAAGATAAAAAAACAACCAAAAACAGATAATTTTAAAAATTATAATAAATTACCCAATTTTGTATATTTTTCTCTCATTTAAACGAACAAAAGTATCCCATAATTCTTTACCGCAACAAAGGTCACCGAAGTGCCTGAGCAAGAAGCGACTACATTAAAATAGGAGAATAAGACAATAATATCCTATCAAACACAAAATAATCATGTCAATTGAAAACCCACGGAGTAATCGAATCACTAAACTCACAAGAAATACGACGATTGAGAACCTTTTGCGAACATCTGCTAAAATCTGTCCAGTCATCACGCAAAGTAATTAGTTATTATCGTTAATCATAATTCATCAAACAAATTAGAAACTAAAACAATATTTTGCTAAGAAGTTAAACTTCTGTTTATCCGGTATCAGCATGAACAAGTCTGAATTATTGTAGCACGCGAAATGGCTGACTACTGCTTGTATCAGTTTAGATTGTTAACAATATTATTAACATGGTTTTAGCATACTTGGAACAATATTATGAACTTCCAAATACAAGTATAATCTGATATTTATTAAATAAAGAATCGGTCAAGGTCGAGTCGGACTTACGACACTAAGGGAGGGCAGGAGGACAGGCAGACGAACATACGGAGACACGGCGAGTGAAACTGCAAGACCAATTGGTCACCCATCCTATTTGTGATCACGGCAACCGTAGCCATACCTCGATTTTTGTTGCTATAGTAGTAACAGCAATAAATCGTCTCTGTAAATTTCAAGTGTTTCACTATCACGGTTGAGCCAGGAGCCTGGTACAGACGGAAAACAGCAAAAACGCAGACGCATGAAGCAGCGAAAGCGAAAGTAATAGGGTCAGTCGTCAAATGCGTGTAACATTTATATTGCGAACTAAGAGACAAAAAAAAATATTGTGGGAGTCGAGCACGCTTCGGCACGAATTGGGCCAGCTCGCACCGGGGAAGTACCACACCCCCACAGAAAACTCGCGTGAAATAGTGGCATGCCACTGTGTTTCGTACGGTGAGTGGGGGAGCCGGAGGCCCGTTTTTTCTTTTCCTCACCCGTCCTAGTCCATTCCTTCTTTCCAGTCGTTAATCCTTTCCTTTTCCCTTACCCCATAAAAGCGGGCAGCGCATGCACAGAGGTACTACCTTTGCGAATGTTCATGGGCGGTGGTGATCGCTTACCATCAGGCGAACCACCAGCTCAGCTGCCCGCTATGACATAAAAAAAAAAAAACTTAATTCAATTAAAACTTTAGCGATTACAATAACAATGTATACCTACAAGGTATACCGAAATTAGAATCTTCCCTCCACATACCATTTAGCCTCAGCCTGGCTCCATATTGAGGATTATGTAAATTTTGACTTAACCAACTTTGGCACGTGACTCCTATGCGAGAAGTTTATGAATTATTCAAATGCTGCTCCAGTTTTTACGTATTTTAGGTGCAGTGTTTAAACATGCGAGGTGTAATGGTAAATGCTTTTTTTTGTTCGAGTTAAAATGGTTATTTTATTTTGTTCGGAACGTGCTGTCAGAATATGCGAAATCAGCGGATTGCGACGTTGTTTTGAAATTTTACTAATAATTGGTATTTAAAAACTATCATTAACGTCTTTACGGATATATTTTCGTATCATTTAATGTTTAAAAGTAGATTATCTTCTTCGTTCTTGAATATCTGAAGGGTATTTATAACATTTATTTAAATTTATAAATATAACAACATATATTTTAATTTTTACAGAGAGACCATGCACGAGAAATTGGATGAAAACTGGAATTTATTAAATGGTAAGTCGTTACAAACCCCTGTCGCATTTCGAAGAACCACAAAGTCGACATGTGACATTTGGCAACTTGCGCGGCTAGCGTGGTGGATTATGGCTGGCTGAACTGTCTTCTTGCAGGTGAAACAGTAAGGGCTGATGATGAATATTATCCACATTTATAGATAATTGTAGTAATAATACCATTACATCCAAGTTAGACGCGTTTGTGTAAAATAACAACGTATGTGTAGATTTTCGCATGCTAACTAATTAATGTTATTATTTCTATAATGTTTCTTTGTTTGTCTTTATTCTACGTGTCAACGGAGCGATTTACGGTTGCATTTTGTATCTGAATATAAGAGATTAGAAAATTTGGCTAATTTTTTCCGCAGTGAAACATTCCTATTCAGTTATTATGTGCATTTCAATCACTCAAAATTTTATACATGCAGCCGAAACCCGGGTTAACAGCTAGTTTGTAATAATAGTGACAAATGTATATAGTATTTGACGCATTTGTATAGTATTAGATGTATCAGTCCGTTAATCCGAAACCAGAGACATCTACAGAACCGCAACTAAACGCTTCGTCTAATTTCGACACACTAACCAACTTTAGTAATTAACTCTGATGTTACTGCATTGCCCAATGTTCCTGATTATACAGTATTTGTTTGAAAGCCTCCAACTTATATAACCCGGCATTTAAGTTTGGGGCAAATTTCAAATATTTTTAACTAGTCTATTTCCTTCATACATATCATGCATACATACATACATACATATCATTATCCACCCTACCTGACATACCCTTAATTTTTTTTTTGCCATAGCTGGAATCTGAGGACGTGGCCTATGGTAAGCGATCACTACCGCCCCTGAACATTTGAGAGTTGTGTGTGTGTGTGTGTGTTATCCGCTTTAAAAAAAAAGGATATAGAAGGGATTGACGACAGGAATAAAGAAATAGACTAGACGGGCTTCCGGCTCCTCCCCCAGGGAAAGAAACACAGTAGCTGCTATTTGGTGTGTGTAACCTTCCCCGGTACGAGCTGGCTTACTTTTCGCTCTAATAGTGTTCTTGAAAAGCTGAGCAATTTTGGAATAGTTATTGTACCTTTTAAATTGGCTTCAACATAGGAAGCAGAAAATAGAAGTTGTATCGAAATCTCAGTAATTTGTATGTTAGTAGTAGGGTAAAACAATATTGTGTGGATGGATTCTAACAATACCCGAATCCACGTCAACATAAGCGGCTCAACGGAACTCAGTATCGTTCAGTCGGTATTCCATTGCGTTTTCATATGACCCAGTGATCTATTGGCAGGCCTGAATATGCGTTAACCTATTTACCACAAAAAGCTGAAACTGTATCTACACTCGATTGCATTTTTAAGTATGAACTATACCAGCTTCTTATTTATCCCTTTTTTTATTTAACGAACTGTCTGAAATATCCCCCTCAACGAACTGACTGTCTGCGTTTTGTCCATGCCCATTAACCAGTAAGTCCCAATACAGCTAAGCGAATTACCAGTTATTTGGTCAGTGGAATTGGATACTATGTTTGTGATTGCTTACGACGCACGTCTGTGTCCAGTTGATTTTAAATTCAGGAATTAATGAGGTCTTGGAAGTGCATTGCGTGTTTTGCGGTCTGAACTGAATATTCGAATAGATTAACGTCACACCTACCATTGCATATAAATGATGACAGATCTATAAGTCTTGTTCCCCAATATAAGAAAATGAACTGTATCTATTATTCATATCTATATTTTTATTTGATATCTTTGTTACCTTGATTTGTTTATTTATTTATTATTTAAGTTTATTAGTTATTTGTTTTTTACCTTTTGAGGATATAAATACAGTTGTGTTTAACATAAAACTTTATTTCATAAATCTCAAACGTTTCGGCGCTATACCTATCTTTCTAATTTTGTCTAAGCTAGCACGAAATAAATGCATGCATGAAAAAATCCGGAAAGGAAGAGAAGGGGAAAATCAGGTGTCATATTAAAAAAATATTTCAAACATTTTTCATTAACACGTAAACAAACAATCTAGAACAAACTAATACTGACATTAATGACGGGTTGTTTAATAGAATTAATCTCCATGTCTCATGAAAAGAGAACATTATAAATATCTAAAACTAGAAATTTTGAAAGAATAGAAAAAATTTGATCACGAGACAGGATTCAAATTTTTTCTATTCTTTCAAAATTTCTAATTTATAAAGCATTTCAATGCTATAAAACTAAAAAAAAAAAAAATTAAAATTATATCTAAAACTAGCTTTACGTCCCGACGCTACGTGCGTGAAATTTTTCGATTTGATTTTGTTTAATTTCTCGTATGCAAGCGTCGTTAATAATTATACACATTGTTATCAGATGCATCTCAAACCATACATCCTAACTAATATTAGAAATGCGAAAGTCACTCTTGTCTCTTTATATTTTTTTTTTTCACGTCTATACCACTGACTTAATTTGGATGAAATTTGGTACGGATAATTTAAGACCCGAAGGCGAAAATCTAGCAATAATATAAATAACTTAATACCATTTTTAATTATAATATATTATCTCTTATCGTTTTTACAGCTTGGGAAATTAATATGCCTTAGAACAAAACAAAACCTTAAAAATATCTGCGAATTGTTGTTATTATTTAAGAATGCCATAAAAACTCGTCGATAGAAATTCCTTTGTAGAAAAAGCGTTAACTGTATAAATAAAAATGCAAAAGGTATTTTCATTAAAATAAAAATATTATAACTATAAAGCGTTAAATAATGTAGAAGGTATTTTAATGTGTCTGTAAACGCTACTAAACGACTGAACGAATTTGATTGAATGGCAAAAGTGAGGGTGTGATTTAAAATCTAGCCTCATGCTCGAATTGTTTATATAATTTAAATATTTTAGTCTGAAAGTCGGTCACTATTCGCAAGACTAATAAAAATAATTAATCCTGGCGACCTTTGTCAAGATAATAAGATAAATTCTTGAAATTGTATTGACACGATCCTTGATAAGTGGACAAAGCTTGAATTAATCTGTCCGTTCAGAGTGGGTCAAAAGCGAGTCTAAAGGAGTCGATTACAAGCATTAAAGCTAGCTAAGCGAAGCTAGTAAAAAACATGCTAAAATACATCATTTAATTACTTTCTGAATCAGTATGTTGTCGACTTTCGAAGGAGACGCACGTGTTTCACTGAATACTTTGCAAGCCCAACGGCATTTAAATTAGCAATGACCATGATTTTCCAAAGATCTTAAAAGTCGTTTAATTAAATACTCAAACAGCATCAAAGCTGAAAAAACTTTGAAGATTCTTTATCGACACCCACAGTGGCAACCAATTTGATTCGCAAATTGCAATCCGTCCCGACGTAATTATATTCGCTTCGAGGAGGGTGCTCCCAATGTTGAATATAGCAGGACAAAATGGAATAAATGTCAAAATTATAAAATTTAGATTGTGCTGCCTTGAACCTAAAATAAAATGTTATTTTAGAAGTGTTTATTATTGTTGTTTTTATAAATTTTAATGATACTAAATATAGAAGAAATTCAAAAAGAAAATGTATACTTTACAATAAAATGAAAGAAACTACACCTGGTAGTATTCAATATTAATCTGTAATGATATACTATAAACAAACTTTGTTACTAATTTGTAGAATTTCAGTAGTACAGTTGAATATTAAATGCTACTAAACCAAGCACACATGAATGCATATACATATTCCACAGAAAACATTTCACTAATCCAAACCTAGCAGTGACATAAACAAGCCTGGAGCATAAAGAAAATATCCCAGTTTCCACTGAACAATGGCTACCCTATCTTGCTAGCATGTCCGATGTAACGAGGGTCGATAATGAGAGCCGCTGGCCATTTCATTTTAACTCTAACAGCTTTTCCAAATCACATTCTACCCTCATAAGCTTGATATATAATTTTACGAAAATAACCTAATCAAAATTATATAAATTTTAACATTTTTGTTTAAGTTTGCTCTGGATTCGCGTTAATTGTCGATAGGAATTGAAAAATACTTAACCTAGCCGCCTAGACCGCCTCCTTGCTACAGTGGTTGTTAAAGTAGAGAGTTCGTATCCCGGTGAGGAGAACTCGGTCTGACTGGACACAGAGGGCTAGTTACCTATTTGTCCGTAAAGAAAATTAATCAGTGAAACAGATGTATGTCATCTGTCCACAGGGGCCACAGTACTACGCTTTTTTGTTAGTAGGGAGTAGATAATGTAGTCTATTATTAACCGACTTCCAAAAATTAAAAGGAAGTTCTATGTTCGTTTGTATGTTTTTTTTTTAACTTTTTTATGTTATAGCGGCTAACTAAGCAGGTAGTTCGACTGATGGTAAGCAATCACGACGCATTACCAATTTTTAATAGTTAAGGGATGTGGAAAGTACTACGGACGGGAATAATGGATTTAAGGCATGAAATTTTATGCATAGGGCATAGTACTTCATTTATTTTATCATCATCATCATCAGCCTATATTTCTTCCTATGAAGGGACATTTAGAGCTGAGGTTTTTAAAGTTCATATGCATAATGTGTAGACAGATGAAAAATTATAGAACTCCAGATTTAGTATTAAGATTTGGCTTTAACCCCGAGCAAAAGCTCGATAGCTTACAGCGAAATATTAAAATTCTATGTATTTCATTACAGACAAAAAACGAAAAAGGCGCTTCGCAGATAACAGAGTGATCATAACACAACATTTCACAGAGCGGACACTCACGCCTGGTGGTGATGTAAGTTTCTACTATCTATATAAGTCTACATAAATATGTTTTTACTTTATACTACGGTGAAATTTCTTAAAAAAAATACAATAATACTTTTTATGTAATGAATGTTTAATGTAGATAAGAAGATGAAACAAACGTTGCAATATAATTTTCTGATTTGTAAATATTGGTATAATTATATATAATTTACGCACAGAATTCATATTAATACATAATATGTTCACTCTGTGTCGGTTTTAAAACTACTTTATAATCCTACTAATATTATAAACGTGAAAGTTTGTATGGATGTATGGATGTTTGTTACTCTTTCACGCAAAAACTAATGAACCGATTGCAATGAAATTTGGTACGTGGATAGCTGGACAACTGGAATAACATATAGGCAACTTTTTATCCCGATATTCCTACGGGATACGGACTTACGCGGGTGAAACCGCGGGGCGCAGCTAGTTATAAGGAAGATTTACAAAATACCAATTTTATCGAAATAAGTATTCAATATTGTATTACAGAATAGCCATAATTTTCGTGTCTGTACATATCCATTAAATCTAGTCCAACTTAAACTACTGGATAACTTTCACAATATAAACCCCAAATATGGATGGCATTATTAGGCAGAATACCCCAAGAGATTACCCGTTGTTGAATCTCTCCCGCAGCGCCTGCCTTACCCCATCCCGTCGTATGGGCAGGGATAATTCCTCTCTTTCATATCTGCCATAAACTCTACAAAAGTGATAAATTAAACTAATCTTAGTACGCGTGGAAGAAAGGATACCTAGACACACGTGTGCCGTAACGCGTGACGTAACGAAGCAGTCTACCCTCCCATATGTAGTTTTGAAATTCCAATATAAATGATTTTCAGATAAGCATGCAGTGCACAGCGATAGGAGACAGACCGCCACAATTTACTTGGCATAGAGATGGAGTTCTGATATCTAGTAGCACGGATACAAGGTAATTGGTTTCAACTTGGTATCTGATCAAAAATTGAAATAAATGAGTTTGAAAGAACTTACACAAATATTAACAAGCATTTAAGTAACCATTTGGTAAAACCTCATTTATACACTTTCTACCTTTCCAAAATTTATATTTCCTGTATCCAAAGGTTGCCTGGAAGAAATCGCTTCAAAGCGATAAGGCCGCCAAATTGTACAATAGATATTGTTTATTGGTTTTGTTAACTGTATGTGTATTGTACAATAAGGTGTAAATAAATAAATAAATAAACCTCTGATACATTTAGTTAAGTTTAGCTTACTATATGATATAAATTAAATAGCTCGAGGATGATAAGATTTTCAATATTAAACACTTTGTTTGTTAATATTGGAACAAGATAAATATTAAATGTCTATGTTAAAGTTTAAAGTATGTGTGTTACTCAAAACCGTCATTGGTTTTTTCCATTGAGTATCAGTATTTGCTGAATTATCACTTATTAGCATTTTCAAGCGAAAAAAGGGAATAAGAAATATCACTTCTCATACATACATATGCATTTTAAACAAACTAAATTTTTTACTACTTCTTTCATCCCCTTACATGTTTTGAAAAAAATGTGAGCCGTCACGGGACGCCTGGCAGATGTGAAACATCGACATTATTTTGTAAAAGTTTACACAACTACTGCATATAAACTGTATATATATATCATCGTATAGCGTGGCGACGCGTCGCCACGACATGCGTCGCCACGCCAGAAATCGGTTTTACGTGCGGCTATAGATGTTTCACATCAAATATGTGATTATGTACACTAATAAAACAATACAAACATGATACATTTCTCATCAGATACGCATTGGGTCAAATAATGAGACTAGACGGATCAGTGCTAGCCCAACTAAATATCAGCAGAGTGAGAGTGGAAGACGGGGGGCTGTACTCTTGCACCGCACTCGAGGGGGACAATGTAGCTGTTCATGAGAACAGATTTGATGTTTATGGTGAGAACATCATGACTATAGCAAACGTACATAGATATTACATATCTATAGAGTTTCTTGCCGACTCTTCTCTGTAGAAACTGCCTTCTGAACCGGTGGTAAATGTTAAACTGTGCTATGACGATTCAAAAGTGCTTCTTTCAGAAGTCTAATGGAATAATGAAATGTTTGAGTATCAAGGTTTAAAAAAAAAAAAAGTGAAGTCCCGTGTCCCCTAGTGGGGTATGGGGCAGATGCTGTACATCTGTTTCACTGATCGATTTTCTTTACGGACAAGTAGGTGATCAGCCTTCTGTGTCCTGCCAGACCGAGACATTTTTTTTTTAGTGCGTCCCCACCGGGAATTGAACCCAGGACCCCTCGGTTCTACGCTCACGCGTTAACCACTGTACCAAGGAGGCGGTCAGTATCAAGGTTTAAACCTGAAAAAATTGGTCATCCATCCAATTAATGACCGTGTCGACAAAACCTCGTTAAAATAAAACCTTGTTGTTATCGTTATTTGCTATAACGACAAGCGAAATGCATCATCTCTGAAAATTTCATTTATCTTACTATTATGATTCATGAGATACAGGCTGGTGACAGATGGAAGGACGGACAGAATAACAAAGAGTCAAATAGGCAGACAGGCATACAGGCAGACAGGCATACAGGCAGACAGTCAAACAGGCAGACCGACAGACAGACAGACGGGCAGACAAAAAGATAAATTGCGAAGTCTTAGTACCCTTAGGTCCCGATTAAACCATAAAAATGAAAGTTTTAGTTTGTGTATACATGCATAAATAAGAGTATGATATAATATAAAAAACAAATTTCGGGTGAATTATGTTGCTTGAAGTAGTTACGCCTACTTTTATATCGGAAAAACAATGGAATCTACCCACAGATATTTCTATTTATATGAACAGTTTAAATTTAATAACTAATTTCATATTTTTTAACAACCAATAAATATTATAAGTACGGTCTGATACTTTGTCTACACTTTATTTGTGATTTAGTATGAAAACTGTACAAAAATCCACGCTTGGGCATCTAAGTTAAACGAATAGTAACTAAAACATACTAATATTTAATACTCCAGGACCTCCATATATTAGAGCATTGCCGCCGATAAAAGTGCAAACTGGAGAATCTCTTAATCTGAGATGTCCGTACTATGGATATCCAATAAGGTAAGATATTTATTTGAAGTTTATATATTATAACCGATTTTTCTTTAAATAATTGTATCAAACAATTGTATTAAACAATTGTATCTCTATGTCCAACTATCTCCTGTTTCCTTCCATCTTATCCTATCTTCTAATATCTTCTATCTCCTACTATCTTCTAACTAACTCTTCAACTATGCCCCAACATATTGGCATAGCATATATTTATGGCTACAATAATTACTACAATAGTGAATGGGTTTGTTTTTGTACCCTGATCAATCAATCATTATTTAATATTAGATCATTTCAGAGAATTCAGAAATCCTAATAACTGAAAAGATTTGTTGTTATATTTTATTCGAATTTCATAATCGAATTATTTTATCGTTCAGATTTTTCAATGAATTGCTTTTAAAAGCCTAAAGAATCACTTCTATGACTAATTTAAATAAATCTGTTCCAGCAAAATAGACTGGGAGTACACCGGCAAAAAGATAACATCAAGCGGCCTTTATCCAAATCGTTACAAACGGACAAACATACAAAAGCGCAGCGCTACCAACATTCACGGGACACTATCTATTACGGAAGTGACCAAACAAAATAATGGCGCGAAATACACATGCATTGTGACCAGTCCGTCCGGTGAAATGGCTAGACGAGACTTCGAAGTTAAAGTTATAGAAGCGCCAATTCTAGATGATTTATTATTAGGTAATAACTTACAAGAGGGCCAAGTGGCTAACATATACTGCAATGTTAGAACCGGTGATCTGCCGATACATTTCGAGTGGCTGAAAGATGGGAAACGGATACCGAGTAATTTGAAGGTAATTTTTAATTATACTTAAAATTTTATGACATGTTCGAACCAAATTTTTGCCTTTTTTGTGTGTATTTTGTTGTTGTGTCTATCTGACATGACACACAAAATTTCAGACCGATTGTTCCAGATTCAGCTACATCAGTGAATCAGTCACCTTTGCGTTTTATGTAACAAAGATGATGATAGAAGCAAGTAGAATAAAAAATAGATACTTGAAAACTATTATACTTATCTTTCCTTATTTCTCTTTTAATGTAGATATATTTAATGTAGACGTAAACATTTCTCAAATGAAATGCCTATAGGCATTTCATTTGAGAAATGTTGCCTATAGGCATTTCATTTGAGAAATGTTTACGTCCAAAAAAACAAACAACAATCAGAAACCATACAATCTTTTCTCCAGGTCGTAGAACGAAGTTCGGAATTATTCAGCGCTCTAGTGATAAAGAGCGTTGCGCTGGAGCATTGCGGCACCTACACTTGCGTGGCGACAAATCACGTCGCCACTGTTAATAAGTCCACTGAATTGTATATTAAAGGTGAGTTTTTGATACTGACAATCAGCACTGTTACTTGAAACTAAATGCTGATAATCAGCGCTGTGACATTATAGCTATTTGACGCTGAAAATGTCAAGCGCTGTGGCTGTCTTACATCAGCATATGCCGAGTAGTTTTGCTTTAATTGTTACATAATTTTATTTATTTAATTTGTTTTTTTGTTCATCGTTTGAATCTTTTTTATTTTCTCTAATAGTATATAAAGAGCACAATTTTTTTTTTTTTTATGAAATAGCTGAACAGTATGCCAAATAACTGTTGATTGACATAAACAATATTTCAAGTTCTTACTCGCCATAAATACGGTACGACTGGCTATGTTGTGTTTATCTATAATATATGATTTTACCATGAAATCATCTAAATTCACTTGTACCTTAACGTTAAAAATTATAATAATTTTTGTTGGTAGACCTACCTGCCTAACCTAACCCATTTAATCGAAAATACGTCAAAGGCTTTTTTGGCCAAAGTAACTTTAAGGATATATATTCATAGATATCAAGTCAGCCTGAATCTAGAACGTTCCTTACAATTATACATATTTTAACTATATTTTGAGACATGGGGGAAGATTATTTTGAGAGGATTATAATGAAAAAGTCATTGTATATGCCCATTAAAATTAATACAATTGTATTACAGTGGCACCAAAATGGCAAATAGAGCCAACAAACTCGTCAGTAGTGCTCGGGCGGTCCGGCCTCGTGTCGTGCAGCGCGACCGGCTATCCCGCCCCGCAGGTGCATTGGATGAAGAAAGATGGTATGTTTCGTTATTTTAACAAAATTTTAATGAAAAGTTTTGATCATGTTAAATTAAGTGTAATGTAACCGATTATTTCATTAATTGAACTTACATAATATGCTTAGACATATCAGCTTGCAATTCAGTAAAAGAACCTTCTTTTTTTGAAAAACCTCGTTATAAACATAAATTTTACAGCAATATCAAAAAGAACCTAAGATATACCTTAAAACATCATGTTTTCATCAATTCTTGAGAAAACTTTCCTAAGGAGCTAAAACCATAAGTAACTGTTCCAGCTGCATGCTATGAGGAAAACTTATTTATAGACCTTAAAAAATAATATTAAAACATACAACTTTTCCAGCAATTCTGGGAACATGGCAGCCAGTACTAGAATTGGCTGGTGGTGGGATACTGAGTCTGGCAAATGGGACACTCGTTATAGATGAAGTGTCGCTATCAGATGAAGGGTTATACTCTTGTAATATTGAGAATGGCGTCGGATCACCGCTGAGCAAAACGATATGGATCACTGTAAATAGTTGGTATTTAGAATTTTATTTTTACTTGTTAAATTGTGTTTTTAATATGTTTATAGTAAGAGTGCTGTGATTTTTAATATCTAGAAGGTGTGGGATACAGATGTGTCATTTATTAATTCATCTATTTATATACATATTTAAAATATTATTATTAAATCGTCTTTAGTAATTTTGCTAAAAAAAATGAGATGAAGGAACTTTGTTCGTTATTGGGATAACGCACTCATCGGCACTGACAGCCACGTTGGCTGGAGAGGAACTCGCGGGGAATTTATGTTCCCGTTTTATCCGATTCGTATCTATAAAAATCCCACTGTGTTTCGTCGTGCCGCTTTAGTGAAGGAGCTGGTTATTATTCATCTGCGACCCCTTCGGCATCTTGGTCCCCCATACAGTGACTGACAAATGAATAATATTACCAGTGACTGACAAGCAAACCATATAACTAGTGACTGATAAACGAACCATACAGCCACTGACTGACAAACAAACCATATAACCAGCGACTGACAAACGAGCCATATAACCAGTGACTGACAAACGAGCCATATAACCAGTGACTGACAAACGAACCATATAACCAGTGACTGACAAACGAACCATATAACCAGTGACTGATAAACGAACCATATAACCAGTGACTGACAAACGAACCACATAACTACTGACTGACAAACGAACCATATAACCAGTGACTGACAAACGAACTATATAACCAGCGACTGACAAAGGAACAATATAATCAATGACTGACAAACGGGCCATATAAACAGTGACTGACAAACGAACCATATAAACAGCGACTGACAAAGGAACAATATAATCAATGACTGACAAACGAACCATACAGACAGTGACTGACAAAGGAACCATATAGCCAGTGAGTGAGAAAGGACCCGCCCGCAGAGCCGGCGCAGGTGTCGGCGGCGGCGCGCAACGCGACGGGACGCGCGGGCGCGGCGCTGGCGCTGGCGTGCGCGGCGCGCGGCGACCCGCCGCTTCGCCTCGCCTGGGCGCGCCGCGCCGCCGCCCCGCACGCGCTGCACGACCTGCACGCCCCGCACAACCTGCACGCGCTCGGACATCGGTGAGATGCACACGAAAGAGATGAAAAAAATACATTTTGTGATTTTTTTTTCGAATATCGCTTCGTGTTGAATTGCTTTGTGAATGAGAAATCTTAAATTTTTCGTTTATGAAGTATTTCAATGCTATAGAACTAAAAATAAATACATTTATTTCCAGGAAAGCACAGATAAGCAAACTGAACAAAAAAGGAGTAACACTACACTACACTACACTACACTACAACTAATATGACGATATAAAACTATAATAAAACAATAACGCTCGACACACACACACAGCGCATAATAAACAGTTTTTTTTTTGTTTCATGTTAAACGTTTTTGAAGTGAAACTTCTTTAGAATCGTTGTGATTTCAAACCTGATGCAACGGAAAAACGACAGGTAAGAGACAGAAATACAAAAATGTGTAGAATGAAGCCGGCAAAGAATGAGACAGAAATATACATACTATTTTATTCATTCTTTTGACGATTTATTGAAGTTTCACTTCTATCATGTGTGAATCACACACACACCTTTTTTAATGGATTACGGTATGTTTGGGATAATTTGAAAGGTAAATTTATCACTTATCAATTTCCTTTGAGGCATTTCGAGGGACAGCAAGTTGGGGTGTTTCGGCGTATCAGCTTTGATCTTCAATAATTTGGGGTATAGAAAAGGACTTTTTGCACGTTTATATATTGTTAATATTTAAAATATGACAGTGATGGCTCAGTCGTATAGACTAAAAAATCGATAAGTCAAGGAATTAAAACGAAATGAAGATGCATGTAAATTGATTTATCAATTTATCTGCGTGAATAGAAAAACATCATCACTGCTCAAGACAGTAAAGGAAAATCATAAGAAAACAAATCACAATCATCACTGATCCATCACCATTACAAACCTTCGCACAAGAACACAGCCATCTGCCACTCAACTAAGAAAATCATTACAGATTCAAAATATCGGAAACAAAAACGGAATTCGGCGTAACGAGTACGGTCAACATACACTTCGCTGAGACCCGCGACGCCGGCGTGTACCAGTGCACGGCCACCAACCCGTACGGCTCCGCCACCCAGAACGTCTACCTTAGTGTACTGGGTGAGTTCAATTCATTATCTCCTTAATTACGTGTAATAATTCATGTAGTTAAAAAAAACTTAAATCATATCCTTCCCACTGTACTACTTCCTACTAATATAATAAATGCGAAAGTTTGTAAGGATGTGTGTAGGTTTGTTGCTCTTTCACGCAAAAACTACTGACCGATTGCAATGAAATTTGGTACATAGTGTAGATAGTCAGGCTATATATGTACAACGAGTGAAGCCGGTGTGAACACCTAGTTTATAATAATAAGCTTTAAGAATTACTATAAAAATTATTCATTCATTCATTCCAGAGCCCCCGTCACCGCCAACAGAACTCCGAGTGGAAACAGTGCTATCTCGCAGTGCAACAATCTCCTGGCGAGCCAGCACTGCACTGTGCTCACTGCAGTACACAACAGCTCACGGGCCTGTGAGATGGGATGCTGCGCGTACTATTAATGTTACTTGGTGAGTCATCATGATGTGGTTACTGGTAAAATTCTAGTTAATTAAGTTACTTGACCTTTTTACCCTTTAATAACTTTAAGCAACTGTTCTAAACCCAATCTGTTCTCAAAAATTTATCATTATCACATAACATTTTTTTAAACTCCTTAAACTACTTATTGAAATACTTAACATAACGGGCATTAGTGATCTCAATCTGCTGCTTATTTTCATCGTTTTACTCCACAGGACATTTAAACTCAAACAATTTATTTACGCACAGCCTGGGTGTGTGGTTACATATACTTGGAACTCCCCTGATAAGTTAAAAAACCTGTAGTAGGAGAGTTCCCTCTTTCTCATTTGAAAATTACATGTTCTGTTTTTTGTTCATTTTCCTTCGATTAAATAATTTCTAGAATATATGGAAAGAATACATGTCAGAGTAAATAAATAAATAAAATAAAAAAAATGGTATTAGTGATAGCGATAGCTTTTCTCCCATTTACGAACGTGGGGTAAAAATGACAAAGCACATAAATGCTATAACAGCAAAGAGGAGCAGCGGCAAGCGTTCGAGCTGTTGGAGCTGGCGCCGGGCACGCCGCACGCGGCGCGGCTCGCGGCGCTCAACGCCGTCGCCGCCAGCGCGCCCTCCGACCCGCTCTACTTCACCACGCTCGAGGAAGGTGACGCCCGCACACACACGCGCGCGCACACACTCTCACACACACACACACACACACACACACACAGAGACAGACACTTCCACACACAAATTTTCTCTCTCTCAGACACACACACACACATGTACACATACCTACACCCACACATAGTACACACCCATACATATACATTTATACCAACTGCTGCATTCGACACTACACAAACTCGCACATTGCGCACGATAATTGGAAATTACAGATCTTTCCTCACACATATTCCACTAACTACTCTGTTATTTAGTAATCTGTTCATTGCATGTATTCGATACTAGTCTACTAGGTGCCTACTTACTCACTACTTATATAAATACAATCATACATACCGTTAAATTTTATTAATTCAACTTAACTTTTAAGAAAGTCACACCAACATGATCAACAAAATTCATTATTTATAATTACACGGAATATATTTCATGTATATTTTATTGCAACTATAACAATTTAGTACAAAAGGCGATGCTGTCGCCGGGACTGTTTAATTAAGAAAAATAAATAAAAAGATGCTTATTGCGTTCAAGCAAACAAAAACACAAGTATTACTTAAAATATACAGAAAATAAAAAAATTAATATCTGATATTTCAGCTCCATCCTCCCCTCCTACCCAAGTGCTAGTCTCGCAAACGGAAGCGCCGGGCGAGCTGTTCGTGACGTGGGCACAACCAGACACACAAACACACAACGGACATATTGCGGGCTATCACGTTAAGGCTGTACCGCAGAACGCTGGGCTAGGTAATAATAGATTTTATGTATTTACAGATACGCTTGAATTTCTTATCTAATTGCCTCCGAAGTTAAAACTTTGAGTATAAATGTATTTTAATTTTAAAAAACATAAGACCTTTAATTAGTGCAAGAAACAAATTTTATGGGTATATTTTATGCTATTAAGGACGTTTTTACTGACTTGCTGATAATGTCGTTGATAGCGTATCTAACACTTATTGTATATCGATTATAATTTATATATTACGAGCTGCGCCCCGCGGTTTCACCCGCGTAAGTCCGTATCCCGTAGGAATATCGGGATAAAAAGTTGCCTATATGTTATTCCAGTTGTCCAGCTATCTACGTACCAAATTTTATTGTAATCGGTTTAGAAGTTTTTGCGTGAAAGAGCAACAAACACACACACATCCTTACAAACGTTCGCATTTACCTAGTCTTGCCATAAATATTGTAATAAAGAAAAAAGAAAATTGTTAACTGCAAATAACATTTATTAC